>NW_027172062.1:10000-17500 GCF_036898095.1 Palaemon carinicauda | reverse complement strand
AGAATTTGAGATTACCTTTTGGTCTTCGATGCAGTCCTTTTTTACTAATGATGGCTCTTTATTACATTTTGATTTTGCAGCACTCTGAGGATTCACGCATATCGGACTTGAAAAGGTCTATTTATTCGCTTATCTACATGGATAATGGGGCTATTACTGTTAATACTAAAGAGGAGTTGAAATGGTCGTACCAACAGCTTCCTCGTATTTTTAACCCTTATAGGTTTTATATTCAGCAGGTTGTTACTAATGATATAGCCTTACAGACGGAAATAGACGGAGAGACCGAAGTAGTTACCCCTAGCACCAGTAAATTGTTTGGACTAACATGGGACAGGATTTCTGATGAAATTTTTACTAACCCTATATGCCTTGATTCAAATGCCAAAACTAAGAGATCTATTTTACAAACTATTGCCTCTCAGTTTGATATTTTTGGCTTTAATATGCCCTTGTTTAATCGCTGCAGATTATTTATGCATAAGCTGCAGTGCTAGAAAACTTTAAGCTGGGATACAGTCTTGGCTACAGATTTGCAGCGAGAATGGAGCAACATTTGCAAAAAGTTAAATAGAGCTCCTTCTATAAGAGTTCAACGATCTGTAGGTCCTAGGGATGGTAAATATAACATTTTGGTATTTTCAGATGCAAGTAGAGATATTTACGGTTGTGTTATTTATTTGCAGCATATTGATATAGGCCATCTAAGTTTTATTCATGCCAAGAACAGACTGGTTAATAAACAGTTAAAGAATAAATCGATACCTGCTCTTGAACTAAATGCCGTCCACTTAAGTGTTGAGTGTGCTCTGGATATTTACAAAGATTTATCTGGCTCGTCTTGCATAAGACCCATAGAAATTGAGAATATTATGGCCTATACAGATTCTCTTTGTACGTTACATTGGTTAAATTCTGCGTCTTTGAAGCTAGACAAATTAAATAAACATTCTCCCTTTGTTTTGAACAGAATTAATAATATACAGAGATTGTGTGAAATTTATCCTGTCAAGTTTAATTTCATTTCTGGTAAGAATAACCCTGCAGATTTAATTACTAGATGTGTATCGTATAATCAGCTCCATAAGTCATGTATTTTTACAGGGCCAGATCTTAGCTTGAGAGAAGTCCCTGAATTATCCATTACTATCCCAGCATTTGAGGTCGCCACGGAGATTCATTCGTCTCCTTTAATTTGTGCTACCGAAAATTTAAGCCACCTTGTTGATTTGGAAAGTTATTCTTGTTTAAGGAGACTTCTACTAGTTCATTGTATAGTATTTTTGGCCTTACACAAGTGGAAATTAAAGGCAGGAATTCCTTTTTCTCCAGTTACTAACTATTTTGCCTCCTCTCTGAGTCATTTGTTACACGTTGAACAATGTAAGTATTTCCCTGAGGTATATTCTTATTTTCAAACTGGTATGAATTCCAAGAAAGAGATTCCTCCAATCATAACACAGTTAAATCTATTTATGGATGAACAGTGTATTTTAAGAGTGAAAAGTAAGTTCAAGAAGTGGAATTATAATATTAACGTCAAATTTCCAGTGCTATTACATCCAGACAGTCATTTAACCAAGTTGATTATTTGGGACGCACATGTAAAATTATTACATTCAGGTTGTTATTCTGTGTTAACTCAGCTTAGAAGGTATTACTATATTCCTAAACATTTTTCAGTCGTCAAAAAAGCTCTCAAGCAATGCGTTCATTGTCGAAGATTTAATAATCGTACCATAAAATTAAATCAAAATTCTTATAGAGACTTCCAATCAGATCCTCCTAGAGTTCCCTTTGCAAATGTTTTTGTTGACTATTTAGGACCTTTCAACGTGAAAAATGAAAAGGTGACACAGAAAATATGATTATTGTGCATAACTTGTACTTAGTCAAGGGTCATTAATCTAAAGGTCTGCAGAAGTTTGAATGTATAGGATTTTCTTAGAGCTTTCCAATTACATTGTTTTGAATATGGCATACCCCAGTTGTGTATCAGTGATTTAGGAACGCAGTTGGTAGCAGGTGCTAATATTATAAGCTCATTCATCAATGACTCTCAGACAAAATTGTATTTTGAAGAAAACTGTGTGAAACCTTTATCCTTTCAGCAATATTTTAAGGGTTGCAGTCAGCTGGGTTCTTTGGTCGAAGTATGCGTTAAATGGTAAAACGATTAATCTTTGGAGCTATAAAAAACAATGTACTTTCATTATATGATTTCGAATTTCTCGTGTGTAATATCATACATCTCCTTAACAGACGACCGATAGCCTTTAAAGAGGCTTTAAGAGATGACTACATTGATTATGTACCGGAGCCTATAACACATGAACAGCTTATCAGAGGATATGAGTTGACTTCACTAAATTTGATTCCTGAGTTACAGCCTTTTCCAGAGAATCCAGATTTTCATCCTACCAATTGTCATGTTTCAGATATTTCTAAAAATTATATAAAATTATGTAAAGTTCGAGATGCATTGTTAGATACCTACCATAGTGAATTTTTAGGTACTCTTATTCATCAAGCTGTTGATAGAAAAAGTCGGTATCGTCCCATCTCGCACAAACTGACAAAAGTAGGAGATATCGTTTTAATAAAGGAAGAATATACTAAAAGAAGTAATTATCCATTAGGAATAATTTTGAAGATTTTTGTTAATGATCTGGGTGAGGTTACCCATGCTTTGGTCAAGAAGGGAAAAACCGGTCAGACCACCAAGATTCATGTTACTAATCTTATCCCCATGTTGGAGAACACCCATTTTTGTCCTGACAGTCTTTCCCCTGAAAATAATTTCTTGGGTAAATCCTCACGTCCCCGCAGGAAAGCTGCAGAAACCAGTGAGGCAAGGACAAGACAAATGCTTCACTAATTAATGTTTTGTTTTTAATTTTAAATTTTACTGTATGTCCATGCATATTTTGTACATTTTTTATCGGATGAAAATTTTTTCTATGGAAAAAGTTTCCATCTTCTCCCCAGGACTATACAGAATGAATAAATTTTTAATGTACTTGCCTACAGAGGCAGGAAGGATTCGTAAATATGGGAATTCAGTATTACCAAAATAAGAAAAATATACTTGGTACAGCTTACAGTCCTTCCTGCTGCCATAGTTATGATTGGCAAATTGTTGACTCCTTTTTTTTTTTTTTTTTTTTTGTTTACAAGGATACTTCGAGACCGGTGAATGCGTGAGAAGTCAGTACTAGCAGTCCAAGCAGTCTCAGCAGTCGAGGCAGTTCTGCCAGTCCGGTCAGTCCGGGCGGTCCTTGGTAGGACCCACCACATACCCGTATGCCATTGAGCCCGTCTCCCATCGTCTGTGTGAGCCTGTCCTCCTGGAGGATGTCTTGGACGAGGTTCTGATAATTTTATTAAGAATCAAGGGTCCCTCAAGAGGCATTTGTGAATTATTCCCTTGGTTCCATAATTTGGACGGCGTAATTGGTGGCCACCTGGATGTACTCTGCTTCCTACGACTGATTTGTTCATCATCGTCTCGACTTTGACTCGCCTTAGTGGAGGATTTGTGGAGAAAAGTCACATTCTCCTAAGCATTGACTTCAATCCCTTCTTGCTCGGTTGGACTACGGTGAGTACCAAGTATTTTTGGGGCAAATACTGAGTGGTAAGGGTAGCAATCTTTTGAGCCTTTGTTGCTGCCGATTAAAGTCCTTCCTACCTGCCATCGGTAGAGTACGGATATTCACGAATGTTTGATAGTTATAGAGAATTTATCTTGTCCTTACAGTGGTTTCGCAACTCTACTGAAGGTTGTTCGTGGGTTTATTGTACATAGTGGTAAGCTACTATTTGTTATTTTCTGGATAAATCAACCTAAAATTGTAAGAGTCTCCTTTAATGCAAACTTACACGGATATTATATTATTTCAGGATAGGATTATCCAGCCTTGATATGGTTGTCATACTTGGTTTTTCTTGTCTTGACCTACTTACAGTAAGGTAACGGTTTGCATATTCCTAAGTATAAGTGCTTCTTGCCATATTATTCTTACGTATATAATTTAAGTTAATTCTTAGGCTTTACCACTAACGTGCAATTTCTGTATTTCCCATCCAGGTATGGAGGAGAAGCTGATTATTGAAGAGGAAGAGCCCTGTGCCATGCACTTGACACATTTGCAATAAATAATAAATTTAAATATTTCAAAAGTGTATGAATAGACTTCCCTTCCGTATTTTAAGTACCTTATAAGGTGATTTCACAGTTTTTCAGCTTAAAGGGTCTTTTTAAAATGTCAATTTACCAATTGAATTAATCCCTTATTAACTTGGGTGGAGAGGTCGATAAGCCTCGTTCACTATTAAATATTTCTTTACTCTATGAATGAAATAAAAATAAACGTGGTGCTTTTTTGGTATGCGGTATCAAAGTCGTGCATTTTCTTCGGTATACAATCTCACATGATAATAGCGATCTCCCTTCACTTCACGGCAAAGCAAGAGCAATTGGATTCTCAAAAAAAAAAAAAAAAAAAAAAAAAAAAAAAAAAAAAAAAAAAAAAAAAAACCATACCCGGAATAATGATCTAAAATAATAATCAATAATTGATGTTAGTGTGCGCATTTCAACATTACCGCTTGCCATTAGATTTCCTCTTATTCTTGTTTTTTATACCTATCAAAAATATTGTGACCGCAAAGCAAAGCGAAAGAATAATTCCGGAGATCACGCCATAAATGAGATTGCATACCAAAACGGCACCAATTTACGTCTTCGGAGCAATTTATATATTGGGTGGCAATAAAAAGAAACTATTGAAATTTATCTATTGTGTCTATTTTGACACACACTATCTTCATGTAAAATAGCACTTTTTTCGATATTATTATTATTATTATTATTATTATTATTATTATTATTATTATTATTATTATTATTATTATTATGCCCAGATTATTATTATTATTACTATTATTATTATTATTATTATTATTATTATTATTATTATTATTATTATTATTATTATTTTGCCCAGATTATTATTATTATTATTATTATTATTATTATTATTATTATTATTATTATTATTATTATTATTATTATTATGCCCAGATTATTATTATTATTATTATTATTATTATTATTATTATTATTATTATTATTATTATTATTATTATTATGTCCAGATTGATAATACTGCATGTTATCTGCAGAACCCCCCCCCTCTCTTTAATCTAAAATCTCTGGCTATTTTCACCTTGGCTCTCCTAACTTTAAGTAGTTCTAGGAAACCGTTTTTTATGTTCTTTTGGGTAATGTTTGTTTTTCCAATTAGATACATCATCGAGCAAATGGACATCAATGGACATACCTTTTATTTTCCATTATCTATTTGCACATAACATCTTTCATATACAACCTGTGTGTAGAGACAAGACCTCATGTTTTGGTACTTTGAGCCCTCTACCAACATCTGACTAAATCTCCGATAAAGAGATGAATATGTTGCTCAATTAAGCAATGAATTTTACAGTTGTGTAATCATATACCTTTTACAACTCAGTAGGGTGCTATCATGATCATATATTTATTTTTATGAAATAAATAAGGATTCTATAATAAACAAGATTCATAAAAAAATAAAAAATAAAAAAAATGAAACATTTGAAATGCGATATCGGATATAATATGAATTTGCTAATCAAAAAGAATATTAAAATCTGCCTATGTGTACCTCTCAAAACATCATTATTTAGAATGAAAGACTCTTAGAACACCACGGAAAATTAACAGCACAAAATACTGAAACAGATCAAATAGAAAAAAATATATATACAAAAGTGAGATTGATCTAAATTCTACCACATATTCTAATCAATAGTTATTTTCATAAAATACGTTTTGCTTTTGATCTTGCTTATTTTCAATACATATCATCAAAAGGAATGTGAATTACCCAGCTCCCAATAATAGTTCTGTATCTCAGAGCATCGGGAAACCTCTTGACCTGATTAGTGGTGAGGTTCTCACTTCATAATTGTACATTGGTGAATAGGTTTACTCTGCAGCGTTGTTTTTTTTTCTTTTTCTTTTGTGGGGTGGGGAGGGGGAGGGGGTTGTTGCTAAAATTTTAAAAGGCTCTGACGGTGGGGGTCTAGTGGGTTTATTTCCAGTAAAAAATAGATTCCTAAATTTGACAGATAACTGTACAGTGAACTTGATATGAGCTTCTATCTCTCTTGATAGCCCATTATTAAAGTCATCCATCCAGGCATTGTTTCGGCTCATGGCATAGGTTCGAATTCTTGCCCAGCCAGTGGAATACGTGAAACGATACTGAAAATATCTTTTTAAATGGTAATACAGGCTCGTAGGGAGAGGCGGTGGATTTCCATTGGCCACCTACAGCGCCATGAGTGGAACAAATAGTGATGTAAGTGGAACGTCTGAGAAGTTCAGCGGGAGAAGATGATTCCCAGACAGGATTTCTTCCAGCTCACTTCTAGGACTTGGCCATGGACATATTGTAATAAAGTGATCAATGGACTGTCAACAGCAGCTCCACCATCAACCTATACTACAAGGGGGTATACACGAAAAAATACCAGCTTGACGAGAAAGCAATAGGGCACATCATCAGCAACCACATATCTTCCGTAAATGAGAACAATAAGAGCTCATGCCCTTCAGATGAACAAAAACACCATCAAACGTGGGGAGATTTTCAAGAGGATTAAGACCATCAGTCCTGCTCATGACAGCAGAAGACTTGATATCTTTGAAGCATTTCTCATACAGTGAGAAAAACTATTCCTCAAAATGACTCAAGAAATGTTCCTGCTCCCCTCTTGCCACAGCAACAACATCCTTAATGACTACCGAACAAAACATCCCAAACCTAGACCACTCTGATCAGCGACTAAGCAGCTCGCTTAACACCGATTCCATCCAAGCGAGAGCTTCCACCAATCAGAGCCCACACATCGCAGAGCAAGATGGTAATTCACAACCAATGAGGAGCGGAAATGAAGCTGACTGGAAATCACCATCAACCGGGGAACGTCTAAGCCAATGAAAATTCGCTACTCTACTCACGTCACTATTTGCTCCTCTCACGGTGCCAGAGGTAGCCAATGTAAATCCTCTCCCTCTCCCGACGAGCCACCATTGCCATTTAAAAGGGAGTTGTCAGCATCGTCTCATCAATTACAATACAGCCTGAGGAAGGGAGGTGATCCTCTTGAAATGCATTGTCGTTAATTGTGAACGTTATATCAAATGATTGCTAAAGACTTACTCTGATTGTGACTTCCCAGCAATGCAGTATTCCAGAAAAGATCATCCTGGCTATCAAAAAGTTATAGTATAAAATTAATGCTACTGAGTCATTCTTCTTCTTCTTCTTCTTCTTCTTCTTCTTCTTCTTCTTCTTCTTCTTCTTCTTCTTCTTCTTCTTCTTCTTCTTCTTCTTCTTCTTCTTCTTCTTCTTATTATTATTATTATTATTATTATTATTATTATTAGTA
>NW_027172062.1:0-5000 GCF_036898095.1 Palaemon carinicauda | reverse complement strand
GACTGTCGAGTAAAGGCATGCACCAGAGGCATGTGGTCTTTGCGAATGACGAAGGGCATACATTCTAAGAGATGGCTAAAGTGACGGACAGCCAAGTGCCCCACCAGCAATTCGTGATTAAAGGTAGAATAACCTGATTCTGCCTTGGACAGTTTTGTGCTGAAGAAGGCCAATTGGCGGGGCGAGCCGTTGACAACCAATAGCGACGTCGCTGGCATCGGTGGAGAGAAGAAGAGGGGCATGTGGGATGGGAAAAGTGAGAGCAGCAGTGGTTAATAGGGACTTCTTTACATTGCAGAAGGCCACTTTTTGAAGGGAACCCCACTTGGGGTCCATTGGCTTACCCTTGACGGAGGCGTAGAGGGAAGCGAGAGTGGTGGTAATGGCTGGCAGAAAACGATGATAATAGATGATCATGCCCAGGAATTCATGTAGAGCTTTGACGGTTGAGGGCATGGGGAAGTTCTGAAAGGCTGTTACCTTCTCAGGGAGGGGATGGATACCTTCAGGAGTGATGCGGTGCCTTAAGAACGACACTTCGTTGGCGCCAACAGTACATTTGTCTTACAGGACTACCAGGCCGTTTTGTTGCAGGAGGTCGGAGGTGACGGAGGTGTTCCTCTTTTGAGGAAAAGAACACAAGTATGTCGTCCACATAACATTCACAGAAGGGGAGGTCTCATAAGATGCCATCCATGAGACGTTGAAAATTGGCCCCAGCATTATGAAGGCCAAAACAGGAGTAATTGAACGTGTATGTACCAAACGGTGTGGTGATGGCGGTCCTGGGGATGTGTTCCCCGCACAGAGGGAGGGAGCCGTCTTTCTTCAGAACGATGTGTAGGAGTGATGACCATGGGCCGGATGCCTTTTGACAAAGGCCCATTTCCTTCATTTCGGCGAACGTCTGTTTGGCGGCGGCCAATCGATCCGGTGCCAGACGTCTGAATCTTGCGAAGACTGTGGGTCCTGGCGTCTTGATATGGTGATAAATACCGTGCTTGGCAGGAGCCGTGGGCGTTTGGCGAAGTTCTGAACTTAAAAAATTCCTATTACGACGCCAGGAGGTGGGCATATGTATCCGTGGGTGCGTTGATGGGGAGAGTGAGGTTGGAGGGGGCGGGTTGTAAAGGTGTCGACAAGTACGAGTCTGCGTTGACCAATCATCGGTGGGTGACATCGACCAAAGGTGGAAATGAGACAGGAAATCCACAACGAGGATTGGCAATGTGACATCAGCAACAAGAAACTTCCAATTAAATTTACCGTTTCCAAACAATAATGTGAGGTTCTTGTAACCGTAGGTGTGTATCGCAGACGTAGACAGACTACGTCGTGTCCTGAAGAGTTCCTTTGGCAAAAGAAAAGGACAAGCACCCTGTCTACCAAAAATCACATGCCCTTTCCTGCATCACGTAAAAAGAAAAGATTAGAAACACGGGAGGCCACCGCCACGAGTGGTGGCCTACTTGCACGTTTTTTGGCCAATGATAATCCTTGGCACATTTTTTCGTGGCTGCCCCGAATATGTAGTGGTAGTAGCAAAACTGCGCCCAATGAGCTGCAGCAAGTGGCTCTAGAAGTCGTTGGTTGAGGCGAGAGCGAGCTGTGGGTGATATGCGGCTTTGCTTTGTTAGCGCTTTGACATGTCACGGGGTAGGAGTGTATGTCCTACGACATTCACGTCAGCTTTAGTTGACGTTGAATAGGCGTCCTCTTTGTCAGAAGTGAAGGCATTGATGGAAGTCTTGAAGGTCGTGAAGAGGCTGTCCATAACGGTGTCGGCTTTGGTCATCAAGTCCTTTATGGCTAAACTATCGACATCGGGTATGGCAGCGCGTAGGTTGCAGGCGAGCGATACTGGTCATTTCCCTGAGGGCAAGTGAAGCACTTTGGTCCCCCAATGGTTGTTGAGAGAGCTGAAAAAGCTTTGCTATATGGGTGCCTGGCGACGACGAGTACTGCTGCAGAAATTATGTTTTGAGGGCGTCATACGCTATTGGGGTGTCTCCTTGTTCACAAAGTCAGTCGGATATTTCCGGGAAGGTGTCCTCGGGTATCGCTGCGAGAACATGATCTGCTTTGGTGGTTAAGCGAGTCCTGGCCTTGATGCAGAACTGGACTTCTTTGCGCAGAAACCAAGCAAGCACCTCTCCACTAGCTAACGACGAAAGTTTCAATAGGGCGGCGCCAACTTTCATGAAGTCCGCCATAGTACTAAGGATGGAGGGGGGGCGGTTGAGCATGGGGTGAGGAACGGGTCGACTTCCGGGATCACCAATGTGACGGGCCAAGAGAGACTGTGACTAAGAAGGCAGGATGAAAGCAACTGAGGAACTTTATTACAGACCTTCGATTTATATATACATTAAGTCCAGGCAAAAAAGGACATAAAAACATAACTGGCAATTTTATGTTCAACTGACAGCTGGTTCTGTTAACAGTTAATGGTGAGAAAAACAGCCATGTTTATTCAGGTCTCTATCATTGCGAGGGAGAGCGTAGATACAAAGCATAATATATATATATATATATATATATATATATATATATATATATATATATATATATATATATATATATATATATATATATATATATATATATATATATATATATATATATATATATATATATATATATATATATATATTGTTACTATGTGCAATCGTGTGACACACGGTTGGTGCAATGGGTTGTCTCTCGGTTCAATGGGTGACAATTTTAAGATTTGAATTAATGTAATATTATCATTAGTATTAAAATGAGGAGATTACCCAGCCCAATGATTCAAGCTCGATTCTTACATTGCTGGCCACGTAATGTAGTACAGCTTACGACAAGAAGTTTTTTTTTCTAGTTTAACTAATTTTACACATCTTTATAGTTATTTGCGCGCAGGAATGCAATTATTTTTTTTTTAGGTTATATACCCTTTTTAAAAATAATTTTATCTTATTGCTAGTTTTTGAGAATGGTGGACCTGTTCTTGATAGGCATATTTAATAAAGTATTGTTTATAAATTTAATTTCTTTAATCAAATGTATTTTCCTTTCGCCTATAGCTTTTATATTTCTTTTCAAGAAGTTATAAAGGTTTACCTAAAGCTTCCAATAAAATGTCAACGGAATATGCATTGTAAACTCTAAAACATTCTACGAAATAAACGTTTTTACATTAGTTCTCTCTTATAAAAAATAGATAGGACACTGACCTGCCATATACTGCAGTTTCTTTTAAGTAAAACTATTTCATTGTCTCTTGCACCTATGTGAACCGAATATAAGGTCTTTTCAAGGGAGCCGGACAATTCGTAGAAAGACAATTCGTTGCCAGACAGACAATTGGGCGACAGGACAATTGGTAGTTTAGACAATTGGTAGATTGGACAACTAGGCGACACTTTACAAAAAAAAAAAAAAAAAAAAAATAATAATAATAAGTTTTATACATTTTTTTCTGAAACGAATGAAACAAACACCATTTACATGCAGAAGAGAGTCAAAAAACCTAATTAAAATCAAATTATTCAAACTCTGTTCTCTGATAAAATCTCCAAATTTTTCTTAGTACCAAACATAAAAATATCTTCATTTTCGTGAAGTAAAAAGTCATCACCTCTTGGAGTTTTAAACAAGTATTCCTC
The DNA here is from genome assembly GCF_036898095.1 of Palaemon carinicauda. Classification (NCBI taxonomy): domain Eukaryota; kingdom Metazoa; phylum Arthropoda; class Malacostraca; order Decapoda; family Palaemonidae; genus Palaemon; species Palaemon carinicauda. Next base: position 1,353 of record NW_027172062.1, on the reverse strand, counting down.
ACGAACAACAGCTATTCTTTAACTGTAAACTCCATGTTCAAGCTACTTGGACAATTTATGTACAAATACCTTGATATGTTAAAATTGTTATAAACGTTTTTCAAGTTGCAACTTCAAATCAAGTCAAATCTCTTTTTCAGCTTTTTTTCCAACCCTTCAGCACCGTATATATATATATATATATATATATATATATATATATATATATATATATATATATATATATATATATATATATATATATATATATATATATATATATATATATATATATATATATATATACACACACACATGCATATACTGTTGACAAAACCAGGAAAACGGGGACTTACTTGAAATATGCGAATCGTATTATATGTAGCACAAGATGAATAACAGTGGTCAACATAATTACTGGAACGCCATCGGAACACTGTCATCAAGCTACACCAAACTGTGCCACTACTTCATTGTATAACAAGCAGTAAGTTGGAAGGGAACTACAATTCACTTTTTAAACTCATCAGGGAGGTCGCCAGACAACTAAATGTGACTTCGATCACAGATGATTCGAAAAAAGCTGCTATTAACGCCATTAGTACAAATTTTCTCCAGGTAACAGTTTATGACTGTTTTTTCACTTTGGCCAATGTTTATAGAAGAAAAGCCAATCTTTAGGATTGCAAACATGGTACAACAATCCGAAAAATGCATTACTCATAAGGCAACCCGCGGTCACTTGCTATCGTTCCTCCTAATGATGTACCTATTTTGTTCGAACAGTTTTTTCAATCTCTGGACACCGACACAGATGCAGTATTGGAGGATTTTTTGTCATATTTTGAAAGTAATTGGATAGGAATAATGCAGCGGGGTAGGCATCGACGTCCAGCATTTGACATATCATTATGGTCGTGTTATTACAGACTTGTAGAAGATCTCTTGAAAACCAATAACTCAATTGAAGGGTAACACCATGCCTTCAATCGTCAACTCAACGTCCATCACCCTAACATTTAAAAATTAATCCAAAAGCTTATGATTGAGCAGTCAAGTACGGAACTGATCATAGAACAGGCGATATCAGGGGCTGAAGTTTCAAGAGGAAACAAAAATTATTATAGGCTTGAGGAAAGGCTGAAAAAGTTGTAGTCAATTAAGACAAAGAGGATGGTATACAATTTTTAAGGGCAAACTGCTTATAATTGTATGTAAGAGTATTCTTCAAATAAATGTAATTTTTTCTTTCTTAGTACGACAAAGAGGATGGCCTACAGCTGTTAGGGCATGTGGTAATAATTCTTTTTTGATTAAATAGGCTTTTATGACGAAGGTTACAATAAATAAGTTTAAATAAATCTGTTTTTAATT
>NW_027172061.1:82500-88789 GCF_036898095.1 Palaemon carinicauda | reverse complement strand
GAAGTTCCTATAGGGTAGCTTCCTAGGGTATATTACAACTACGGCGATATTCCCAGAGAATTTACCTTAAGGTACCAGAATTCTAACTCCTGGAGCGAGTATCCCTCGTGAAAGGGATATCGCGACATATCAGAGGACGTATTCTAGACACGTCACATGGCAATCTACTACCTAAATAGAGATTCGTCTCGTAAGAGGGAGATTGACGAGATACGAATTCGGGAAGAAAAAGGGGGGAGCCGCTCCCAAGGCCTCCCAATCCCCGATTCGTATGCGTGCCTGGCGCCAATCCTGGCGCCATCTGTATTCCTTGTAGCGTACACGAGGTGCTACAGATACTGTATGTAGGGAGGGGTCCTACAGTCCTTTCTTAGAAAGGCAAGGGCGGGTCCATCAGGACGACATGGCTATCTCACCCAAAAATAGATTTTTCGCTTCGCTCAAAATCCGTTTTTTGGGCTCAAGCCATGTCGTCCTGATGGAAGTGTACCAGAGCATTACTGTATCTGTGGATTCTCAGAACGTGCCGTACTCCCCGGAGATATTTATTCCCGGTCGACTAGACCTAGAGACCTAAGATGTTACCGTTATACATCTTTTCAACTAACTATAAACTATGTTAGAGCTTCCTGTGTCTACAGGGAAGAGTCCTACTAGACTCTGGAAAGTCTCGAAGAGTACATATATCTATGTATGAATCTCAGGCAAGCTAATATAGTGGCCTCGCCCTATATTAGGTAAAGCATAGTTTGTATAGAACTACTGCGTCAATATATTGACCAGTCATCCGCACAATACTTGTATTGGACAAAGGTTTATATCCGCATAGGAAGAAACTAATAAAACCGCCCTCGTCCCTTTATGGGACGGAGTCCTCCCATTAGGGGACTTACATAAACCAATGCAACATAGCTTGCAAAACAGAACAATTCTATCAGAATTATCCCAGATAAGATACATAGAATTTAAATGCTCAATTATACCAATAAATTGACACAGGTGAAAGAGACGCAAGGTTCTCAAGAACAAGTTTATTGACAGATAATAAACATACAGGTTAACAACAAATATATATATTTATATAAAAGGGGATAACCCAAAACTTTAAGCATAAGTATGATAGTAAACAGAACTTGTTTATCTGAAAGAAAAACCATTAAACACCACTTTAATGAGATACCAAGGTATCAAGTCATAAAAAATCTGTATTACAAATCAATCACATTAGCGTTAGAAACGCTTGGCACACATGTCTGAACTTATGCGAGGTTCACCTTTGAAGGAAGGAACAGTCTGTATGGGCACTTGGTGCCCTCATTTTAGTTTGTAGTACAGTATGTACCTACACACTCACCCTGGACTTAATCGTCCCAATTAAGATCACTGTTCCTCGCAGAGTTAAACAGTAGGGTTAACTACACGACCCACTGCTACCACAGATCTCTTAAGTTCCTCTACTTGCTTCGCATAGTGGCGAAAGAACACCCTGGAAGATTTCCAGCCCGTGTATGAACGGAGATGTTCAAAATCCATACAATTAAAGAAATTTAGGGATGAGGCAACTTTCCTCGGATCGTGACCTGCGGGTGTACTGTCAGGATCCGCTCTGCGAATAAAATATGTCATTTTCGCTCTGAGTTGATTCAGAGATAAATTTGAGCCTGATGTTTCTCCCCTGAATAGTTGACTACCCTTGAAGTCTGAAGTTCTACGAAGATAGACCTTTAGGCATTCTACTGGACATAGAGATGCATCTTCTTTCAGAGGGCAGATTCTCCAGGGACCCCACCTGTTGGTGGGTAACTCATTCTTGGCGAGAAACGTAGGATCCGGTAAACAGGTTCAGCTCCCCCCCATCCAGGAACTGAACACGACCTGCCTCTCTCGAGAGGGCTACGATCTCACTAACCCTGGCCCCGGACGCGAGTGCAAATAGGAAAATTACTTTTTGCGTTAAATCCTTTAACGCACATTCTTCATTGCTCAACAGGGAGGCGAAATGAAGAACTTTGTCTAAAGACCATGAAATGGGCTTTGGAGGTGCTGAAGGTCTGAGCCTAGCGCAGGCTTTCGGAACTTTATTAAAGATCTCGTTACCTAGGTCGATCTGGAAGGCAAATAAAATGGGTCTCATCAAAGCCGATTTACATACTGAAATCGTGTTAGCTGCCAAGCCTTGGCCATGGAGGTGGATGAAGAAAGATAAGCAGAAGTCTGTTGAGATCTCCTGCGGATTCTTTGCCTTTACAAAGGCCACCCACTTTCTCCAAGATGACTCATATTGCCTTCTAGTCGATTTGCACTTGTATTCCTCTAGGAAGTCTATGCTAGCTCTCGAAATCCCGAAACGCTTTCTCACCGCTAGGGCGAGAAAATCATGAGCTGCAGGGTCTGGGTTTTCTGTAATGAAGCGCAGACAGTCGACTTCTGGACTCGCTGGGTCAGAACTGGATGTGGTAGCGGCACGAACTTCATCTGTAGTTCCAACGCCAAGGGGAACCACATACTGTTCGCCCACTTGTGGGCCACTATTGCCGCTACCCCCTTGAAGGATCTCAGTTTGTTGAGGACCCTCAACAGAAGGTTGTGAGGAGGGAACAGATAAATCCTGGACCACCTGTTCCAGTCGAGGGACATTGCGTCCACTGCTTCCGCTAAGGGGTCCTCGTACGGGGACACGTACAGGGGCAACTTCTTGTTGTCTTTCGTCGCAAAGAGGTCTATTTGCAGTTCTGGGACTTGATTCAGAATGAAGGAAAATGATCCTGCGTCTAAGGACCATTCCGACTCTATCGGTGTGAACCTGGATAGAGCGTCCGCTGTCACATTGCGGACTCCTTGAAGGTGAACTGCCGACAGGTACCACTTCTTCTTTTCTGCCAATCGGAAAATGGCTAACATCACTTGGTTGAGAGGTGGTGACCTCGACCCTTGTCGATTCAAGCATCTCACAACCACCTCGCTGTCTGTCACCAATCTTATGTGGATCGAGTGACGCGGGGAGACTTTCTTTAAGGTAAGGAGCACTGCCATAGCTTCTAGAAAGTTTATATGAAAGGTCCTGAATAGCTTGGACCAAGTCCCCTGGACTTTTTTCCGATGAGAGTGACCTCCCCATCCCTCCTTTGAGGCGTCTGAGTGAATCGTCATCGACGGGGGAGGTGGCTGAAGAAGAACCGACTTCTTTAGATGTCTGGCTTGGGACCAAGGTCTGAGAAGAGTACGTAGCCGAGGCGGCACTGGTCTTCTCAGGTCTCTTCGCGCGTTTGATGCATACCTTCTCCAAACTCCGGTTGCATCCTTTAGCTGTGCTCTTAGCACTGGGTCTGTCACTGAAGCAAACTGGAGAGAGCCTAGTACCCTCTCCTGTTCGCGTCTTGATATCCATTTGGAATCTAGAAGTCTCTTGACAGAGCCCGCTATCTCCTTCCTTTTCTTCATTGGGATGGAGAAACTGTGTGACAAAAGGTCCCAGTGGATTCCCAGCCACTGGAACTTTTGGGATGGAGAAAGTCGAGACTTTTTCTTGTTGATCTTGAAGCCTAGGTACTCTAGGAACTGGATCACCTGACTGGAAGCTTGTAAGCATTCGGTCTCGGATGCTGCCCACACCAGCCAGTCGTCCAGGTAGGCTACTACCTGAATTCCCTTTAGGCGTAATTGTTTGAGAGCTGCGCTCGCAAGCTTCGTGAAAATCCTTGGGGCTATGTTTAGCCCGAATGGCATGGCTCTGAAGGCGTACAGTTTCCGCTGTAGCCTGAACCCTAGGTAGGGGGAGAGTCGACGGCTGATCGGGATGTGCCAATAGGCGTCTGACAAGTCTATAGAGACTGAGTATGCCCTCTTGGGCAGTAAGGTCCTTATGTGTTGCAGTGTTAGCATCTTGAATTTGCAATTCACTATGAACTTGTTGAGTGGTGACAAGTCCAGAATGACTCTGAGCTTTTCCGAGTCTTTCTTGGGAACACAAAACAGCCTCCCTTGGAATTTGATGGACTTCACCTTTCGGATCACATTTTTCTCCAACAGTTCTTGAACGTACTCCTCCAAAATGGGGGTGGAGTGTTGGAAAAACCGAAGGCAGGGGGGTGGAGTGCTGTACCAGCTCCAACCCAGTCCATTCTTGAGTAGGCTTTGGGCCCAGGGATCGAAGGTCCAGCGATCCCAAAATTTCATTAGTCTCCCTCCTACCGGTATCGTTTCACTTGGACTGCCGTCCTGAGGTCTTGCCTCCTTGACCACGACCACCTCTGAATCCCCTTCCCCTTGAGGGGCGCCTAGACGAGCCTCTGGCTGCTCCTCTAGGCTTTGCACGAAAGGAAGAAGACTGTCCTTCGAACGTTGGGGTGAATGTGGTTGACTGACCTGGCACAGCCTGGGGTACCCACTGAAAAGTAGTCGGGGTTTGTGCCACCATCTGGGGCACTAGAGGCAAAGGCAATTGCAGTTGCTGTTGCTGTCTATAAGGCTTGGCTGGCCGAGACGGTAGCCTAGTCCTCATATTCTTCCTCTTAGGTTGAGGACCCTCATCCGGGGAAGATTTTCTTTTGATAGCCAGGCCCCACTTCTGGAGAAGGTTTCTATTCTCCACGGCGGCCTTATCAACAACCTCTTTGACCACATCGGTAGGGAAAAGGTCTTTTCCCCAAATGTTGGAGGATATTAACTTCCTTGGCTCGTGTCTCACCGAAGCCCCGGTGAACACGAACTCCCTGCAAGCTCTCCTTGCCTTGACGAAGCCATAAAGGTCCTTCGTCACTGTGGCTAGGTGAGATTTAGCCACAACCATGAACATTTCATGGACCTTAGGGTCACTTGCCATCGTCTCAAGAGTAGTCTGATGAGACATTGAGGCAGCCAGTCTTTCTTTTGTCTCGAACTCTCTTCGTAAAAGAAATTCGGACAACTTGGGGAGGTCCTCGCCGAATTGCCGTCCGGCAATATCAGCCTCCAACTTTCCCACTGAGAATGTCAGATGGACATCCTTCCAGTCCTTGTGGTCCATAGGCAGAGCCAGCGACAAGGGTTTACACTCCTCCAGGGAGGGGCAAGGCTTGCCGGCCTCGATTGCCTTTAGGACAGCCGCAAACCCTTTTTGTAAAAAGGGGAAGGCTCTATCAGAAGAGGACACAAAAGAAGGGAGCTTCTTGCTCAATGCTGCTACCTTCGAATTCGAGAAGCCCCTCTCTTTCATCGAGGATGAAAGTAGGGCTTGAGCCTTAGCATGGTCCATAATAATGACCTCTTTCGGCTCTGTCTCCTCCCTTGAAGCTGGTTCTTTTCTCAGCCGGACATAGCAGTCCGGATATGATGCCTTGCTGGGCCAGAATTCTACCTCCTCTAGGAGAACTGAACCCAGCTTATCCGAAATGACGATCTTACCAGTCTTCATTGGCATGTGCTCAGCATACCTCCATGGGTTAGCGTCTGAGCATATGGGAAGGTCTTTCACATTGAGCCTTTTCCGGGGCCCATGTGATTCTGCTAGGGACTGCATACGCAGTTCCATTGCAGCCGCCTTCTCCTGATTCTCCTTCTGCATTTGTTGGATCATTCCAACAATCGAAGAGAGGGCCTGTCCCAGTTCTACTGGGAGACCAGCGGATGTTGAGGGGATGGGCTCCGGCATCTGAACCGGAGTAGCCGACACCTCGTCGACCCCATCCTCTGCGACATCCGGGGTTTGAACTTGATCCTGACCTTCTGCCAGGAGGTCTTCTTCCAAACCTTCGTCCACATCAGACATCCTGTCACACAACTGGATGTCTTGCATCGCATCTGCGACTTCCTCGTCCACCTGGACTAGGTCTTGGGGGATCTCCTCTTGAGGCTGGGGAATCACTGCTTCAGCTGATGCCTGGGGAAAAAGATACGCCCTCATCTTCTCACTAGGAAGATAAGGGCCAGAGGTGTTCTTCTTGAAGCCCCTTACCCAAGTACGGAGCTTTTCCCTAGCTATATCCCTTGATTCCGTCGTTCTAGGGGAATCAAAAGCCTCAGTAATCAGGTTAGTGCATACAGTACATACCTGAGGGTCCCAATACTGGAGATCATCCTTGGAGACAGCGCATGCTGCGTGTCTCCTACAACACTCATGTCCGCAGAGGTTCCTGCTACGGACATTGCAGAAAACATTTCCGCACTTCGGAGGGTCCTCCTGTAAAGAGAAAAAATTTCCATGAGTATCAAGTGAACTATGTATCACTGGATATGCATAGTATAGCATAACAATTCATAAAGGAAAGACACACACTTGTGTTTCCCTCACAACCCATTGTTGCAGCTTTCC
>NW_027172061.1:70000-75000 GCF_036898095.1 Palaemon carinicauda | reverse complement strand
TATTAGGAAATATAGTTTTATGGTTATGTTTTGTTTATTTTGTCTTTTTTGTCTAAGAGTCTGGTTTTAGATAACGTAAGGGGAAAGTTTTTTTGTGGAGACAATTGTCTGTTAGAGTGATCAATGGTGTTGGGGTTGCTTTTGTGTGCATCCCGACACATTATTTTGGCGCCCGAACAGGGACTACCGAGGTAGGATTGAAGTTAGACTCTTGGACAAAGGACATCATTAGGTTAAGAAATTAGATATATGACTGAAAAATGGAAGAGCAGAACACGTTTCTGAGGGAGGAATTGCGGTTGGTTAAAGAACGGGAGCAGAAGTTGATAGTTGAGAAAGAGAGGTTGCTAGTAGAGAATGAGAGGTTGAACTGTGAGAATGAGGAGATGCATAGGAAACTTAGGGAACTGTAGAGAGAGTGGAAGATGGTGTTGAGATGAGGATGCGAGAGAATGAAAAACGAATGGAGAAACGAATGGAAGATATGATGTTCCAAGTAATGGGGATGATGAAAACTTTAATGGATGAAGGTGCAGTCGAAGGAGTGGCCTCTGCTACAGGTAAAGGGTTGTTAGTGGAAGAGAAGGTTAAGGTAGGTAATAATGGGAAAGGAAGTGATAGTAACAGTAATAGTAATAGTAATAGTGTGATTGAAGATAAGGGAATTAAGCATAGTAAGGATGAACAGCAATGTGATAGGAAAAATGAAGAGAAAGATAAAAGTGATGTGAAGAAAGGGAAGAAAAAGTACCAGAATGATAGCAATGATGATCATGAATGGGTAAAAGTGGTAAGTAAGAGAAAGGGTAAGAAAGGAATAGTTAAGGATAGAAATTTGAGTGTTGAATTAGATTCCTTATATCCTAGCGAGGAAATAGGAAACAAGAAGGAAGGTAGCAGTGATGATAGCAGTGAGAATGAACGTGATGTATGTAAGATTGTGTTTGAGAGAGCTACCGCGGTGTGAAAGGTTCAATGAGCATAGTAGTAGGAATGTATACGAGTTTTTCGAGGAGTATGAGAGGTATTGTCAGGATAAGTATGGTGATAGTAAGAGAGTTTGGGCTAGGGAGTTAGGAGAATATTTGACTGGGTATTTGTTGACGATGTATGATGTCATAATGAGTGTAGGTGACGTTGATAATGAGAGTGTGAAAAAGAAAATAATTGAGCAGGTAAAACGTATGAAAGGAGTGTTAGGTATAAGCGTAAGAATAATTTTGATGAGGCAAGGATGAATGCAGGAGAAGCTACATTAATGTATGTATGTAGGTTGGAAACGTTAGCTAGGAAGAAGTATGGGGATGAACGCATAAATGAGAATAAGGAGTTAATGAGGAAGTTTTTGGCGACAATACCTGAGAATGTGAGTGAATTTATTAATTTGAAACGTAAGGAGAAGATGAGGTGGACGAAAGAAAGATTGACATGGTATGATATCTTAGAGTTAGATAGATGTATGAAAGAAAGTAAATCTGTGAGTAAGAAGTGGAGTGGATAAAAGTGTGCCAGAATTTGTTAGTTTTATAGATGCTGTTATGAGAGGACCAATGAGGGTAGCTGATAATGTAGTATAGAGGAGTGTTAGGGCGAGTAATGTGGGAATACCTGTAAGGACAAATTAAGGTTTTAGGCATGGTAATCAGGTTTGGAGGGATAGGAGTGCTAGTGTACAGCAAGGTGGGTCAGGTAGTTGTATCTGTGAAGAGAAGTGTTATAGATGTGGGAAAGTAGGACCTAAGAAGAATGAATGCAGATGGGCCCTGGGTGCTTGTTTTGGATGTGGTGAGGTACGGCATAGAATTAGCGAATGCAAGAAAGACAAAAGGGTAAAATGTTATCGGTGTGGTATGAAAATGTTATCGGTGTGGTATGACTAGGCATGTAGCGAGTGGATGTCATAGTAATCGTATGAATGTGATTTGTGGTAATTGTGGTAAGGATGGTCAGTATGCTAAAAGGTGCAAGGACTCACGGGGCAAGTGTACTGAATGTGGTTCAGATGGGCATGAAGCTGGGTGAGTCGTCCTGTCTGTGCGGAAGGAATAGGATCAATGTCTGTGAGAATGGGATGAATAATTAGTTGGAAATGAGCAAGTATGAATCTATTATGCACGTGAAGTTAGGATTGGAAAAAAAAAAACAATTAGTGTTAGTTGAATATAGGAAAAGAGGCGTTTGAAAGTTTTAAGTGAGGAGAAAGTAGAATGGAAATTCATAGGTATAGGTAGGAATCTGAATAAGTATGTCAAGGGTGTAAATGTGTAAGTGAGTGTGGAGGATGAATGTATTAATACAGATGAATCATGGCTGAGTTTGAATGATACCTATAGTGTATGTGGCTTTTCCTTAGATGATGTAAAAGAAAGGATGACGAACGCAAGAGTAAGAGATAGGAGAATGATAAGTAGCAAGAATGATACTTTTGCTAAAGATGAGAATGTTTTTGACGAAATGGATGAACTTTTCACAGAAATGAGTGTAATTTTAGGGCCAGATGAGAACGAGGTAGACGGGATTGTACATGATATATTAGATGATAGGGATTTATATAGGAATAGGGTTAATGTAGCGAATGATTGTGATAAGGAAGTGAATGAGAGTGTATGAAGGCCCAGTTACTCGGAGTGGAGGTCCCATTCCCGAATGCGACTGGGTAATGAAAAAAAATAATGTAAGTGTTGTGTGAGAAGGATTTGGCAAAGTAAGGGGGGAGGAATGTGAAGGATTCATTTTTGTTTTATTTTTTGTTTGCTAAATCCTGAGAGAGAGAGAGAGAGAGAGAGAGAGAGAGAGAGAGAGAGAGAGAGAGAGGTAGTTAGTGTATCGATTGTTTGTTGTGAGAAAGACTGTTGGATTAAATGAGATTGTTTGTTTATGTTTTAGTTAGGTTACGACAGTAGTGAATGTCTTGGGTGAATGGTTATTTTGATTTGACTGCAGCTTGAGGCAGTTGTGTTTGTGAGTGCTGGATTACAGTTTTAAATCATTTTTCGACCAGCGTGGAACTTATTATTTATTTTCTGAGTAAGTACAGTTTTATTTATATTTGCTTGTTGTGATTGTGAATGATAGGAACAATTTGTTATTTATCTTTGATTATAGTGCGATAGTTCAGTTAGTTAGGTGTGTTTGTAATTGTTTTTCTGTTTTTTTAATTTTTCAGGATGCAATTCTTCCTTTGAGAGAGATTTCTTTTTTTGAAATTCACTGTGATGACTTGGCCTGGAACTCATTATATTTAGACTGCTCTTTGAAACGACGATTGTTGTTGATCTGGCCCGTTTACTTCCGATTGTTGTTGATGATGATGATGATGATGATGATAATGATGATGATCTTGACACTTGTGACTCAAGGAGTTGAGGCCGTTATGGCAAATTAAGAGACTCTCCTGTTTACCATATAGTGGTAGTTTGCCTATAAAAGACTGTTGGCCCTTGTGTGGACGAAGGTGTCCTCTCAGAAATATATAAAATATTTCTGTTTATGTTTGTGGTTGTGGTTTATTCTAGTTTTCAAGTTTTGTTAGGGTTTATTTGATTGCGAAAGTATTTTTTTTGTTAATTAATGTTTATTTTGTGTTAAGATTGTAGTACTGAGTTGTGATAATTTTTTTGCTTATGGAATATGGTTGGTGATTTTTAGTATTAAGCGATTTTTTGGTACTAGGAAATATAGTTTTAAGGTTATGTTTTGTGTATTTTGTCTTTTTTGTCTAAGAGTCTGGTTTTAGATAACGTGAGGGGAAATTTTGTTTTGTGGAGACAATTGTCTGTTAGAGTGATCAAGGGTGTGGGGGTTGCTTTTGTGTGCATTCCGCCACACCATCGTCTTGATATGGGGATACGTACCGTGCTTGGCACGAGCCGTGGGCATTTGGCGAAGTTCTGGACGGAAAACTTCCGGGTATGACGTGAGTAGATGGGCGTTGACATCCGTGGGTGCTCTGATGTAAAGAGCAAGGCTGGAGGGGGTGGGTTGAGGAGGTGTCGGCAAGTACAAGTCTGCGTTGACCAATCGTCTATAGGCGACATCGACCAGAAGGTGGAAATAAAATAGGAAATATGCAACAAGGACTAGCAATGTGACGTCAGCAACGAGAAACTTCCAATTAAATTTACCGTTTCCAAACAATAATATGAGGTTCTTGTAATTCTAGGTAGGTATCGCAAAACCTGTTGGCAGCTACCTAGCAGACGTTGGCATACGTAGACAGACTACATTGTGTCCTGAAGAGTTCCGTTGGCAAAAGAGAACGACAAGCACACATGTCTACCAAAAATCGCACGCCCGTTCCTGTATCATGTAAAAAGAAAACATTAGAAATACGGGAGTCCACCGCCACGAGTGATTGCCTACTCACACGCTTTTTAGCCACTAACAATCCTTGGAACATTTCTTTACGGTTACCCCAAATCTGTTGTGGTGGTAGCAAAACTGAGGCAGATGGGAGGCAGTAAGTGGCTCCAGGAGTCATTGGTTGTAGACTGAGCGAGTGGTGGTTAGTGGGTGATTATGTTCGCCGCCCGGCACGTCACAGGGTAAGCGTGTATGTCCTACGGCATTCACGTCAGCTTCCATTGACGTTGAATAGGCATCATCTTCGTCAGGAGTGGAGACGTTGATGGAGGTCTTGAAGTGGCTGTTCATAACGGTTTCAGCTTTGGTCATCAAGTCCTTCATGGGTAAACTATCGACATCGGCTATGGCAGCGCATACTGGTTCGGGTAAACGGCTAATCCCAAGGACACAAAGTAGGTTCACCTCACGAGGCGAGCCGTCTGCGGCAGATTGCAGTCGAGCGATACTGGTCATTTTTCTGAGGGAGAGCGAAGCCCTTTGGTCCCCCAACGGTTGTTTTGCAAGCTGAAAAAGCTTTACTAAACGGGCGGCGGGTGACTGCGAGTATTGCTGCAGAACGGATGTACTGTATTGAGGGTGCCATACGCTATTGGGGTGTTTCCCTGTTCACAAAGCCAGTCGGATATTTCAGGGAA
>NW_027172061.1:57500-62500 GCF_036898095.1 Palaemon carinicauda | reverse complement strand
TTTTCAACGAGCGTGGAAGTTATTTATTTTCTGAGTAAGTACAGATTTATTTATATTTGCTTGTCGTGATTGTGAATGATAGGAACAATTTATTATTTATATTTGATTATAGTGCGATAGTTCAGTTAGTTAGGAGTGTTCGTAAGTGTTTTTCCTTTTTTCATTTTTCAGGCCGTAATTCCTCCTTTGAGAGAGATTTTTTTTTTTGTGAAATTCTCTGTTGATGACTTGGCCTGGAACTGATTATATTTAGACTGCTCTTTGAATCGACGATTGTTGATGACCTGGCCCATTTACTTCCGATTGCTGTTGATGATGATGATGATGATGATAATGATGATAATAATGATGATGATGATGATGATCATGACACTTGTGACTCAAGGAGTTGAGGCCGTTATAGCAAATTAAGAGACTCTCCTGTTTACTATATAGTGGTAGTTTGCCTATAAAAGACTGTTGCCCCTTGTGTGGACGAAGGTGTCCTCTCAGAAATATATAAAATATTTCTGTTTATGTTTGTGGTGGTGGTTTATTTTAGTTTTCAAGTTTTGTTAAGGTTTATTTGATTGCAGAATTATTTTTTTTTTTTAATTAATGATTATTTTGTGTTAAGATTGTAGTACTGAGTTGTGATAGTTTTTTTGGTTATGGAATATGGTTGGTGATTTTCAGTATGAAGCGATTGTTTTGGTATTAGGAAATATAGTTTTATGGTTATGTTTTGTTTATTTTGTCTTTTTTGTCTAAGAGTCTGGTTTTAGATAACGTAAGGGGAAAGTTTTTTTGTGGAGACAATTGTCTGTTAGAGTGATCAATGGTGTTGGGGTTGCTTTTGTGTGCATCCCGACACATTATTTTGGCGCCCGAACAGGGACTACCGAGGTAGGATTGAAGTTAGACTCTTGGACAAAGGACATCATTAGGTTAAGAAATTAGATATATGACTGAAAAATGGAAGAGCAGAACACGTTTCTGAGGGAGGAATTGCGGTTGGTTAAAGAACGGGAGCAGAAGTTGATAGTTGAGAAAGAGAGGTTGCTAGTAGAGAATGAGAGGTTGAACTGTGAGAATGAGGAGATGCATAGGAAACTTAGGGAACTGTAGAGAGAGTGGAAGATGGTGTTGAGATGAGGATGCGAGAGAATGAAAAACGAATGGAGAAACGAATGGAAGATATGATGTTCCAAGTAATGGGGATGATGAAAACTTTAATGGATGAAGGTGCAGTCGAAGGAGTGGCCTCTGCTACAGGTAAAGGGTTGTTAGTGGAAGAGAAGGTTAAGGTAGGTAATAATGGGAAAGGAAGTGATAGTAACAGTAATAGTAATAGTAATAGTGCGATTGAAGATAAGGGAATTAAGCATAGTAAGGATGAACAGCAATGTGATAGGAAAAATGAGAAGAAAGATAAAAGTGATGTGAAGAAAGGGAAGAAAAAGTACCAGAATGATAGCAAGGATGATCATGAATGGGTAAAAGTGGTAAGTAAGAGAAAGGGTAAGAAAGGAATAGTTAAGGATAGAAATTTGAGTGTTGAATTAGATTCCTTATATCCTAGCGAGGAAATAGGAAACAAGAAGGAAGGTAGCAGTGATGATAGCAGTGAGAATGAACGTGATGTATGTAAGATTGTGTTTGAGAGAGCTACCGCGGTGTGAAAGGTTCAATGAGCATAGTAGTAGGAATGTATACGAGTTTTTCGAGGAGTATGAGAGGTATTGTCAGGATAAGTATGGTGATAGTAAGAGAGTTTGGGCTAGGGAGTTAGGAGAATATTTGACTGGGTATTTGTTGACGATGTATGATGTCATAATGAGTGTAGGTGACGTTGATAATGAGAGTGTGAAAAAGAAAATAATTGAGCAGGTAAAACGTATGAAAGGAGTGTTAGGTATAAGCGTAAGAATAATTTTGATGAGGCAAGGATGAATGCAGGAGAAGCTACATTAATGTATGTATGTAGGTTGGAAACGTTAGCTAGGAAGAAGTATGGGGATGAACGCATAAATGAGAATAAGGAGTTAATGAGGAAGTTTTTGGCGACAATACCTGAGAATGTGAGTGAATTTATTAATTTGAAACGTAAGGAGAAGATGAGGTGGACGAAAGAAAGATTGACATGGTATGATATCTTAGAGTTAGATAGATGTATGAAAGAAAGTAAATCTGTGAGTAAGAAGTGGAGTGGATAAAAGTGTGCCAGAATTTGTTAGTTTTATAGATGCTGTTATGAGAGGACCAATGAGGGTAGCTGATAATGTAGTATAGAGGAGTGTTAGGGCGAGTAATGTGGGAATACCTGTAAGGACAAATTAAGGTTTTAGGCATGGTAATCAGGTTTGGAGGGATAGGAGTGCTAGTGTACAGCAAGGTGGGTCAGGTAGTTGTATCTGTGAAGAGAAGTGTTATAGATGTGGGAAAGTAGGACCTAAGAAGAATGAATGCAGATGGGCCCTGGGTGCTTGTTTTGGATGTGGTGAGGTACGGCATAGAATTAGCGAGTGCAAGAAAGACAAAAGGGTAAAATGTTATCGGTGTGGTATGAAAATGTTATCGGTGTGGTATGACTAGGCATGTAGCGAGTGGATGTCATAGTAATCGTATGAATGTGATTTGTGGTAATTGTGGTAAGGATGGTCAGTATGCTAAAAGGTGCAAGGACTCACGGGGCAAGTGTACTGAATGTGGTTCAGATGGGCATGAAGCTGGGTGAGTCGTCCTGTCTGTGCGGAAGGAATAGGATCAATGTCTGTGAGAATTGGATGAATAATTAGTTGGAAATGAGCAAGTATGAATCTATTATGCACGTGAAGTTAGGATTGGAAAAAAAAACAATTAGTGTTAGTTGAATATAGGAAAAGAGGCGTTTGAAAGTTTTAAGTGAGGAGAAAGTAGAATGGAAATTCATAGGTATAGGTAGGAATCTGAATAAATATGTCAAGGGTGTAAATGTGTAAGTGAGTGTGGAGGATGAATGTATTAATACAGATGAATCATGGCTGAGTATGAATGATACCTATAGTGTATGTGGCTTTTCCTTAGATGATGTAAAAGAAAGGATGACGAACGCAAGAGTAAGAGATAGGAGAATGATAAGTAGCAAGAATGATACTTTTGCTAAAGATGAGAATGTTTTTGACGAAATGGATGAACTTTTCACAGAAATGAGTGTAATTTTAGGGCCAGATGAGAACGAGGTAGACGGGATTGTACATGATATATTAGATGATAGGGATTTATATAGGAATAGTGTTAATGTAGCGAATGATTGTGATAAGGAAGTGAATGAGAGTGTATGAAGGCCCAGTTACTCGGAGTGGAGGTCCCATTCCCGAATGCGACTGGGTAATGAAAAAAAATAATGTAAGTGTTGTGTGAGAAGGATTTGGCAAAGTAAGGGGGGAGGAATGTGAAGGATTCATTTTTGATTTATTTTTTGTTTGCTAAATCCTGAGAGAGAGAGAGAGAGAGAGAGAGAGAGAGAGAGAGAGAGAGAGAGAGGAGAGAGAGAGAGAGAGAGAGAGAGAGGTAGTTAGTGTATCGATTGTTTGTTGTGAGAAAGACTGTTGGATTAAATGAGATTGTTTGTTTATGTTTTAGTTAGGTTACGACAGTAGTGAATGTCTTGGGTGAATGGTTATTTTGATTTGACTGCAGCTTGAGGCAGTTGTGTTTGTGAGTGCTGGATTACAGTTTTAAATCATTTTTCGACCAGCGTGGAACTTATTATTTATTTTCTGAGTAAGTACAGTTTTATTTATATTTGCTTGTCGTGATTGTGAATGATAGGAACAATTTGTTATTTATCTTTGATTATAGTGCGATAGTTCAGTTAGTTAGGTGTGTTTGTAATTGTTTTCCTGTTTTTTTAATTTTTCAGGATGCAATTCTTCCTTTGAGAGAGATTTCTTTTTTTGAAATTCACTGTGATGACTTGGCCTGGAACTGATTATATTTAGACTGCGCTTTGAAACGACGATTGTTGTTGATCTGGCCCGTTTACTTCCGATTGTTGTTGATGATGATGATGATGATGATGATAATGATGATGATCTTGACACTTGTGACTCAAGGAGTTGAGGCCGTTATGGCAAATTAAGAGACTCTCCTGTTTACCATATAGTGGTAGTTTGCCTATAAAAGACTGTTGGCCCTTGTGTGGACGAAGGTGTCCTCTCAGAAATATATAAAATATTTCTGTTTATGTTTGTGGTTGTGGTTTATTCTAGTTTTCAAGTTTTGTTAGGGTTTATTTGATTGCGAAAGTATTTTTTTTGTTAATTAATGTTTATTTTGTGTTAAGATTGTAGTACTGAGTTGTGATAATTTTTTTGCTTATGGAATATGGTTGGTGATTTTTAGTATTAAGCGATTTTTTGGTACTAGGAAATATAGTTTTAAGGTTATGTTTTGTGTATTTTGTCTTTTTTGTCTAAGAGTCTGGTTTTAGATAACGTGAGGGGAAATTTTGTTTTGTGGAGACAATTGTCTGTTAGAGTGATCAAGGGTGTGGGGGTTGCTTTTGTGTGCATTCCGCCACACCATCGTCTTGATATGGGGATACGTACCGTGCTTGGCACGAGCCGTGGGCATTTGGCGAAGTTCTGGACGGAAAACTTCCGGGTATGACGTGAGTAGATGGGCGTTGACATCCGTGGGTGCTCTGATGTAAAGAGCAAGGCTGGAGGGGGTGGGTTGAGGAGGTGTCGGCAAGTACAAGTCTGCGTTGACCAATCGTCTATAGGCGACATCGACCAGAAGGTGGAAATAAAATAGGAAATATGCAACAAGGACTAGCAATGTGACGTCAGCAACGAGAAACTTCCAATTAAATTTACCGTTTCCAAACAATAATATGAGGTTCTTGTAATCCTAGGTGGGTATCGCAAAACCTGTTGGCAGCTACCTAGCAGACGTTGGCATACGTAGACAGACTACATTGTGTCCTGAAGAGTTCCGTTGGCAAAAGAGAACGACAAGCACACATGTCTACCAAA
>NW_027172061.1:35000-52500 GCF_036898095.1 Palaemon carinicauda | reverse complement strand
TCCTTCCTTTTCAGAGTCGGGTTACTGGGTTCTTACCTCAAAATGTGGAGTCATGGATTTCATCCGTCGATGCCCATTTAAATGCCAAACAAATCGTAGACCCTTTTGTACAATTACAAGAAGCTAAAAGTTTTATAGATTTTTCAAAGGGGGATGTGAGTGCGTATTTAAGAGGTGTTTCATTTCAAGAAGCAGTTACCTGGGATGATTTCAAAGTTAGGTTACGCGCGGTCTATGTGGGTGAAAAAGCCTTGAATGTAGTATTAACGTTAAGAAATACACTTAATCAAGCCACTATGAATCGGCTTAATGTTATTGAGAGAGCAGCTCTCATAGCTGATAGGCTTCATGAATATCAAGATATTTTAGGTAATTCCACTTGGGTTACTAGAGATAACATCTCCGTGAAAGATTTTTTACGATTATTTTATTTAACTTGCATGACACTCATGTTACCTGAAGCTTTAGTGCGGTGTTTTGATAAAAAGTTAACGCCTGCAAGTACGGAATTAGATATATATAAACAGATAAAAAAAACACATGTCTAAGTGTGCTGATCTTGATCCCGTGTTAACTCAAGTTTTTGCAAAGAATGAAACAAAGCCACAACAAGTAAATGTAGTTAATTATAGTCAAGTTGTGGGAATGACGTGTTATAATTGCAAACGTCAAGGTCACTTGATCGCGGACTGCAGAACGAAATTCTGTTCGATACATAATAGTTCGACTCATTCATATAGTCAGTGCTACTCACGTAAGAAACAACAGAATCCTAGAAATACACAGTCAATTCCACAGTCAGTTCCATATGGAAATAAAAAGAAAAATCCTCATTTTAACAATAAGAAGAAACAGCCAAACGTCAATGTAGTTCAGAATCCGAAACAAACAAACACTTCTTCGAATAACGCTGAGCCTGGGTCGTCAAACCAGACCTCGCAAGGTCAGACTAATTTTCAGAATGTGCAGAGCAAAGCAAATACCACATAATTAACTCCAGTGGGGAAGAGAGTGATGTTGGGTCAAGGTCATTCATGTCAACATCAATAGTATTGAATAATCAATTTAATGTTTTATCAGATCATTGTGAGGCAATAGATTTTCCTATGAAACAAACGGCCAAATTAAGTAAATCAGTGCATGCTCCCGTAGATTTGCAACGAATTCATACAATAATAAGCCAAAATGAGTTACGACCAACATTATATGCTGTAAATTTAGAACAAAAATCCTTCACGTTATTCTTTAACTCTGGTAGTCCATGTAATATCATGGATTTGAGGACACAACATTTGTTGTTTTCGAACTTTCCGATAGAAAAATCCGGAGTGAGACTCTCGGGTATAGGAAATAATGAATTAAATGTCATAGGCATAACTCATGTTCAATTCAAAGTCGGTAAACGCACGTTTGCCAATACATTTGTTGTTGTACAAAACATTGATATGTATCCAACTGTAATTATAGGATACCCATCTATGGGAAATCAAAACATTATCTTAGCCCCTGCCAAGCACGGCATGTATATCAAAAGGAAATTCTAAAGGTCTTCTAATACCTTAAAATCAGTTTTGGATAAAAAGTAGACGACAAATGTAACCGTAACGTACGTTGAAGAACTAATAACTTGTTTCACTAATAAAGAAATAATATACGCGACCCAGCAGAATTCTCGTTCACCCGTAATATCATCTTGCACGCAATCTATCGAGCCAAATGTACCTTCGAATCTAATAGTGCAAATAAAGAAAACATTACCGGGATCTGAAATATTAATCCTTTCCGACACTTTGAAAACTAACGGATTGTCTGTCACACAAGCTATTTATACAGTAGGCTCACATCAACAATATAATATTGAAGTCTGTAATCATTTAAGCAACACTTTAGTAATTCACAAAAATCAACATATCTTGGACGTAGAAGTTTATAAACATCGTATTCTTACCGTTGCTGAAATCAATCACGCTCAATCAGTTGCGGATGAATCCCTTTTGCAATCTATTAAAAATAATGATCAGTAAAGACATTTAAGACGAAGAAAGTCAGCAGAAAATTTTTGGACTTTTAACTAAATATCATGATGTTTTTTCCACTACGGATGGATCCTTAGGAAAAACAGATGTGATCGAGCATCAAATAAGGTTAAAAGACAAGCAGAATATTATCTATGTGTCCTTGTACAGACTCCCTATGAAATTCCTGAATGAAATAAATGATGAAGTAGGTAAAATGCTAGAAGAAGGAGTCATTAGGAAATCAAACAGCCCTTATAATTTTCCATTAATAGTTGTACCGTAAAAAGATTGAACATGGCGTATCTGCGTAGACTTCCGTCGTCTAAACGAGGAGACGATCCCTGATCGATTCCCAGTGCCATGTACTGCCGATATTCTGTCTTTGTTAGGTCAGAATAAATATTTTACCAGTTTGGACTTACTTAAAGGCTTTCACCAGATATCATTAGAAGATGTTAGTATCCCATACACAGCCTTCAGCACAGCCAGGGGACATTATGAATTTTTACGGATGCCTTTTGGTTTACATTGTGCTCCCATAACATTTACAAGAATGATTAACATAGTGTTTGGAGACTTGTTAGGGGATATATTGCATGCCTATATGGACGATCTTGTAATCTTTTCCAACACCTTAGAAGAACATCTACATAAGTTAGAACTAGTACTACAGAGATTAAGACAACATAACTTAAGGGTAAAGATTAGTAAGTGTGAATTTTTCAAAACAGAATTAATATATTTGGATTTCATGGTGTCAAGCCAAGGTCTTAAAGTAGTCCATGATAAGGTGTCGGCTATACGTAATTTTCCCATACCTACTAATGTCAAGGGAATACAGCAATTTCTGGGCTGTAGTGGATATTACAGGCGTTTTATACGCAACTATTCAATAATAGCCGCTCCAATAACTGATCTTACGAAGAAGGGCGTAGATTTCATATGGTCTGAGCATCATCAACAGGCGTTTAATACCTTGAAAGATGAACTGTGTAGTTTTCCTATCTTAAAATTTCCTGACTTCGGTAAGGAATTCTTCTTTGCAACAGACGCCTCAGACTTAGGAGTAGGAGGGGTGTTGCTTCAGCAATATGATAAACAGTTTTTCCCGATAGCTTTTTATTCTCGAAAACTGAGAACTTCCGAAAGTAAGTATGCAGTAATAGACAAGGAAGGGCTAGCTATTGTTAATTCACTAGTTCATTTTAAGTTCATAATATATGGTTATCCCGTTAAGGTTCTTACTGACCATAAACCACTAACCGAGTTCTTTAAAGGCTTCAACCACAGTCCTAAACGAACTCGGTGGCATTTGATCATTCAAGATTTTGGCGCAAGAATCGGGTATTTACCTGGGAAAGCAAATATAATTGGGGATGCATTATCACGCAACCGCATGTCATCTTGTACGGAGCCTTTAGCTGAATTAATAGATATATCAACATCAATGCCTATTGTTAAAACGATATCTGAACAAGAAGATTTAGGCTGGAGCGCTGAATTATTACAGACTGAGCAAAGAAAAGATCAGAAAATAGAAACAATTATAAATGCTTCGAAAGGCAATCATAAGGAAAAGGGATATATAAAGTATAAGCAGCAGAATTATATAATCAAAGACAATATTCTGTGTAGGACCGTGACAAGGAAAACCCGCAATACACAACATGTAACTAACGACCAGGTAGTAATACCAATCTCACTTATTTCCACTGTCCTGAATTGGTTGCATGCAAATCCATTACATGGACACCCGGGGTTCTCTTTAATGTCACAGAAAGCCAAATGATTGTTTTATTGGCATATAATACTTACAGATATAAAAAGATACATAGCTAAGTGTGGCACATGTCAGGAAAACAAAGGGCATACGAAAACACCTATCAGCCAAGGGGCTCATCCCGTGCCCAATCAACCCTTTGAAAGAATACATTTAGATTTGTTAACAGGATTTTACGAGTCAGACAGAGGAAATAAGCACCTATTAGTAATTGTAGATGCTTCAACTCGATATACAGAACTAATAGCGCTTAAAACTAAAACTGCGATTGAATGCGCTAGGAAGTTTTACGAGTGTTATATTTGTAAACATGGAATTCCACACATGATAATATCAGACTCGGGTGGTGAATTTAATAATCACTTTCTTACCTCATTGTGTGAATTCCTTAGCATAAAGAAAATAAATTTCATGATATATCACCCAGAGTCGAATGGGCTAGTGGAAAGAGCAAATAGGAAGGTTTTAAATATATTAAGAGTAACACTAGGGGGATTAGACCCCAACTGGGATATTGCAATACCTGCTTTACTGAGTACTCTGAATCGTTCATATCATATATCAATTAAAATGTCACCGCATGAAGCATTGTATGGTACCCCAGTTAGAACACCTTTCCATGTATTAACGCCTACAACTAATCTATCAAATCCTTTAAAAGAATGTATAAATGCAAGCAAAAGTCGATATGATATCCTTCGAAAGAATTTAGAAGAATCACAAATCATAATGAAAAGGTATCATGATAAAATAGCGAAGCCAACTAAAACCTATACCGAGGGTGATAATGTATATATACAGGTAAATGTACGTAAAGGACTCCATTATAAACTAACAACTAAGTTTGAAGGCCCAATTAACATTTTGGAAACATTAAAGGCCAATAGGTTTAGAGTTCAAAACGTATCCCAACCCACGGATGAGAGAATAGTACCATTGGCTCACATAAGAAATAAAAAAAAAAAAGTGAGGGAAAGAAGTGAGGGAAAGATTTTTATTTGTATGATTAAAAGTTTTCTTCTTAACCCTGGAAAGGTACGGTGGGTCGTCCGCGACCCCGAGCGTAAAAAAAAAAAGAGGTTTTTCTTACGTGACTCACCCCCGTGACTGAATTTGTGGGTCATCGATCTGCAGTAGGTGTCTCATCTACACGCTCTAGTAGTGTCCAGATGTGCATTGCTGTAGCTGTACTCCTTCCCCGATTTCTGAGACGCGTCGGGGTCGAGCGCGACCGAGTTTACCCTTCTAAGGTAATTTGCATAATTATCAAAGTTATTACGTATTATGAAATTGTCGTAGAAAGGTGCAACTTGTATAGGTTATCA
Source organism: Palaemon carinicauda (assembly GCF_036898095.1). Lineage (NCBI taxonomy): Eukaryota > Metazoa > Arthropoda > Malacostraca > Decapoda > Palaemonidae > Palaemon > Palaemon carinicauda. Next base: position 47,377 of record NW_027172061.1, on the reverse strand, counting down.
GTTGTGGAAAGTCTTGGTGGATTGTTTGGCTACCATGTGCATGATTTTTTTTTTAGTTAAAATAGTTCATCACCACGAGGACCATTTTACCGCGACTGCCCCTTTTTCATTTTTTTTCATTTTTTTGCCAAGTCATTTTTCCGTAAGATATTGCCAAATAGTGTCGTAAAACTTTTGCTTTTTTAGTGTTGGAAAGTGTGTCTAGATGATCTGGCTACCCATGCGGGACTTTGTTTTTGTCAGATACGACGTAGTTATTGGTATATTGGGTATTTAACTGCGGTTGCCAATTTCTGTTTTTTTTCAATATTTGTAAAAATTTACTACGTAGTAAGGAATTGCCGTATATTATTCATTTTTTTTTCATGTTTATGTGTTAGAAAGTGTGCCTTGATGGTTGGGCTAACACGTGCATGTCTTTTTTTTTTATCTGAGATGCCGTATATTAGAATGTTGGGCCTTTTACCGCGAGTGCCCTTTTTCATTTTTTTAATTTTTTTGCCAAGTCATTTTTCCGTAAGATATTGCCAAATAGTATCGTAAAACTTTTGCTTTTTTAGTGTTGGAAAGTGTGTATAGATGATCTGGCTACCCATGCATGACTTTGTTTTTGTCAGATACGATGTAGTTATTGGTATATTGGGTATTTAACTGCGGATGCCAATTTCTGTTTTTTTTCAATATTTGTAAAAATTTACTACGTAGTAAGGAATTGCCGTATATTATTGATTTTTTTTTCATGTTTATGGGTTAGAAAGTATGCCTTGATGGTTGGGCTAACACGTGCATGTTTTTTTTTTTTTTATCTGAGATGCAGTATATTAGAATGTTGGGCATTTTTCCGCGAGTGCTCCTTTTTATTTGTTTTGCATTTTTTTGCTTAGTCATGTTACCGTAAGGAATTGGCAAGTAGTGTTGCAAAACTTATATTTTTATAGTGTTGGGAAGTGTTTCTAGATGACCTGGCTACCCATGCCTATCTTTTTTTTTTAGCCAGATATGGCGTATATATAGGTATGTGTTCGATTTTCCTGTGATTGCCATTTTTTCGTTTTTTCCCATTTCTTTCAAAATTACTACGTACTAAGGAACTATCACAGAGTAATGATTCATTTATATGTTTATTTGTCGGAAAATGTGCCTTGATGGTTTGCCTAGCACGTGGCTGAAATTTTTTTTCTTCTGAAATGCCGTATATTTGAATGGCCATTTTTCCGCGAGTGCCCCTTTTTATTTGTTTTGCATTTTTTTGCTTAGTCATGTTACCGTAAGGAATTGGCAAGTAGTGTCGCAAAACTTATATTCTTATAATGTTGGAAAGTGTTTCTAGATGATCTGGCTACCCATGCCTATCTTTTTTTTAGCCAGATATGGCGTATATATAGGTATGTGTTCGATTTTCCGGTGATTGCCATTTTTTCGTTTTTTTCCCATTTCTTTCAAAATTACTACGTACTAAGGAACTATCACAGAGTAATGATTCATTTATATGTTTATTTGTCGGAAAATGTGCCTTGATGGTTTGCCTTGTACGTGGCTGAATTTTTTTTTTCTGAAATGCTGTATATTAGAATGTTGGCCATTTTTTCCGCGAGTGCCCCTTTTTATTTGTTTTGCATTTTTTTGCTTAGTCATGTTACCGTAAGGAATTGGCAAGTAGTGTCGCAAAACTTCTATTTTTATAGTGTTGGAAAGTGTTTCTAGATGATCTGGCTACCCATGCCTATCTTTATTTTTAGCCAGATATGGCCTATATATAGGTATGTGTTCGATTTTCCTGCGATTGCCACTTTTTCGTTTTTTCCTATTTCTTTCAAAATTTCTACGTACTAAGGAAGTATCTCAGAGTAATGATTCCTCTAGATGTTTATTTGTCGTAAAATTTTGTTTACTTCTTTTTTGATTGAATATCATCAAATTTTTTTAGCTAGAATACTATATTGTTTTACATTTTTTTTTCGATTTTATTTCCCTTCAAAAAATTTTTTTTGGGTCAGAATTTTAATTTTATAGTCGTAAAATAATCGACAATTATCCAGCAACCCACCATACAATTTTTATGCATATCCAAGAATAATTAGATTAGTAAATAACACCTTGAAATTGACATACCCTTCCTACATTTCAAGTGGCAGATTAGGGAGTCTGAGTCAGTGTGGTTGGCGGCCATTTTGTGGACATATCCGAAGCGTAAGTTGCCCTATCTATATATATTCTTGTTCCCTATAGAATTTGTGATAATTTGGTATATTTTTACCTGCATAAATATCATATTATATATTAAATATATGTATTTTTTTTACAAAATTTCTAAGTACTCAAAAAATTACCTTTAGATATGGCCCCTGATATAAATGTAATTTACAAAATAATGAAGATTTTTTTACATATTTCTATTTTAGGATAACATATGTTTATTCCCTAAAAAAATTAGCCACTTCCTATTTAATTTGAGTACCCCAAAAAATTCCTGAAATTTGGACACATTTTTTTGGCCAAAAAAAGTTACCCTTTTTTTCTCATTTCAGATCTTCACCTCCGTGGGTCTGACTTCATGCAAAATACACCAAGATGTGTCCTAAACATTCAAGAATCAATTCCTAAAAGGATTTGTGTATATATGTATAAACTTTTTTTTTATGAATTTTTATGTAAGGTCTTTTTTTCTACTTAATTTTTTAAAATATTCATAATAAATAGTTTTTCTGCAGATGAGTAGTATTTATCTTTACAGTTGTTTTAAGCATTTATTGAAGTTTTTTTGGCAAAAGAAAAAAGGAGGTTACTGCAAAAACTGATTTTTCAAGAATTTTTTTTTGGCGTCGGGGTGTCCGAGGAGCGTACCTATCTAGGGTTAAAACAGGAGTAATTACATATATTTTTCTCGTTACAGGTTTCCAAGATGAATTTTTTGTTGTTGGAGGTGATATTGTTCGCTCAGACATTTTTCTCGTGTGGGACGAGCTCTAAAACTAAAAGTATAGATTTTAGATATGGCACTATAGTTGAAAGACAAGAAGACGTTTTTATTACATCAAGCAACGTAGTTGTAGAAGTGCATATGCAAGCAAATCTTCTTCCAGAGAATGATGTCACTAGCTTAAAAAGTGCCATTTCAAGGTTTGCTGTCTTATTAGATGAGTTGCATAGAAGACATTTTCATTTGACTACAGAGAGTTCGCTTGGATCGACACTAAAAGTTGCAGAGATGCTATCTGATGACTTGCAAAATAAGACTTACGAGACAGAATCTTTGGTTCGTGACCTTATGATGTGTACTGTAGGGCACGAACATAAAGAAAGACGAAACCCGTTTATTTTTGCTGCATTAAACATCTTTGGGTCTATTGCAAGTTTAGGTTTAGGAATTTCCAATCGTCTTAAGATTAGTAATCAAAATAAGAAAATTGAGTTCTTGACTCATGAAGATGGATTGATTATTTCAGAGCTAAGGAATCAGTTAGCTTCAATCAATCAAGTTATGGATTTAGTGAATGATCATTCAAGTAATATCAGTCAGATCATGGAAGTGCAGGATTTGTTGGCAACGTTAACGTATTATGATTCAAAAATAGATCACATACATAACAGAATTGCACATTTCATTGAGAAATCAAAAGATTATGTAGAAGCTATCACGTTAGCAACTAAAGGTGTACTGTCGCCCCATTTGTTGCCTATAAAATACTAAAAGTTAGTTCTGGAGAACGGACGGGAGAAACTAGGCTATGTTCCTTTGTTAGACGCACATAGGTCAGAATTTTATTACAGCCTAATTACAGTAATCGTTGAAAATAACAAGATTAGGATTACAATTCCCTTTGATTCTTCTGATGCCTGGCAATCTTACAGGATATCACCATTTCCGACTTTCATGACGAATCACTCAAATCCAGTAATATCTAGTTTGACAGGACACGTATTGATTTCCCCAGACAACGAAACATATACGGTCATTAAAGACTTAAATCAATTAACTCACTGTTCAGACGCAATGGATAGAAAAATATGTACAGCTGACTCATTTGAATTCCATAAAAACTTAATGGATTCATGCGAGTTAGGTATTGTGCTAGATGCTGCTCTCTCCTATACAAGTGAAAATTGTCTGGATAAGCTTTATCCTTTTGACAATAATGAGTTCAATTGCAGACTGAACAACGATACGACAAGGACGGCTTCAATGTATCATGCCCGGACGGATCCACGTCCTATGCCAAAATCTTCGTTGCAGCAGATGGTTGTATCGGGACTTCCCCTAATTCCATGGTGACCGGGATCAAGACCATCATCAGAGAACGGGCCTACTTCGCGAACTTCACGTGGACGACTACAATGCCATCACTACCTCTCCCATACAACAAACAGGTAGCCAAGCGGTTGATAAAATTGACCGAGATGGACCACCTGTCACCGACTTATAAGGAATTTCTTCACCCCATGCTACTAGCAGGAACAGTTGTGACGGTGATGATATTTCACTGTTAACCTCCTTGTTTGGCGTAGGTTAAGGAACAGTTTGCAGCCAAAACAGAACGTTTCGCCATGTCCAGACAAAACTCCTTATTTAATTCAGTTTAAAGCCGTTTGAAAGTGGCCACTTCATTCGCTAAAAGGAGTAAAATTGTCTGGGAATTGCGTGTGTACGAAAAGCAGTTAGTCCGCTCGTGATATGTAATTGAAGAAACTATAGAACATTTGCATTGTTAAAAATACATTTAAAAAACATTTAGAAAAAAAATAATATTTTTCTCTCGGCATCTAATAAAATATATAAGCCAGAATGTTAAAAGAAAAGAGAAAAAAAAATAACAGAATCTATGCGCATCTGATAAAATATATAAGCCAAATAAATATATATATATATATATATATATATATATATATATATATATATATATATATATATATATATATATATATATATATATATATATATATATATATATATATATATATATATATATATATGTGTGTGTGTGTGTGTGTGTACGAAACCGTGGTATGTGTACGTACCAGGAATTCGTGTTTGTGCACTAAAATTGAGTCTTTACCAAGGTAACAAACATTTTTATCAATTACCATATTGTGTTAATCTATGTTTCTGACAAAGGTAACAATTATTCTTTAACAAGTTACCGAATTATATGTATATCAGTATTTTTTATTTTGGTACCATATAATCATTTGCTATCAATGTACCATATATGTGATCTTTATTTATCATGCCTTTTTTTTCTTTGCTTTGGTAATATCTTTTCATATGCATTATTGTTATTATTTTTTTTGATGTGCCTATTTGGACATTCGTCCTTATTTGCTTATGGCTAAAGTTAATCAAAGAATAATACATATATCCAGTCACACTCCTAGTAAACATATTTTGGCGTGTTGTTAAATTTCTAGAAAATAAAAATTTAGATAGCTGGTCGAGCTAATGTAATAGTTAGTAATTACATGTTTAAAACACATGACGTAATATGTCATTGTGGAAGAAGAAGCTAGCGTGAGATTTGCTGTGGTCAGACAAAATCAAAACAGGATGCATTTTGCATCTCTCAACAATATAACATTTTTTTGAAGCATAAACACAAATGCATACCGTGTGAAAGAATGTGTCGCCACCGGATGCAGGTGTCTTCCTAGACTAATGTAAAGTTTACATATTGTGTTTAAATGCTGCGACAACTAAATATACGATATCTGTGATATCGATATTTTAGGCAGTTCTTATCTATACTTCACCTGAATTGGTCATCCGACCTAACCAGCTATAACCCCTGTGATGGAGATGTTAACACTGTTGTTATTAGATAATAAACCATTTTAAAGTTACCATGCTTGACTTTATTTCAAGACTCAACATCTCAACAACATATACTCAATATGTGTTAATAACAGTACCACACTAATATATATATATATATATATATATATATATATATATATATATATATATATATATATATATATATATATATATATGTGTGTGTGTGTGTATATATATATATATATATATATATATATATATATATATATATATATATATATATATATATATATATATATATATATATATATATATATATATATCTATATACTTGTGCATGTGTGTATGTATGCGTGTTTCTTGGTTTCTGGATAGATATTTTTATGTATGTGGGAAAATACAGCAAATATTATTCATCATAAACATTATCCTTAGAAAAATCGTCTGTAAAGAATCTGAAAGAGATAACTGATCCGTGAATATATCTTTTTCATCGAAAACCTGGCAATGCACAGGGAAATGTGAAAAAAAGCCATATCAAAGTTCAAACTTATAATTCAACAATTTCTTGTTAATCTAGTTTTTAGTTAAGATGTCTTTTATTTTTTATTTTTATTCATTCTTATGCTGTCTGGAGACATTGAGTGAAATCCGGGACCAGTACGTCCTAGATTTCGTCAATGTCGTGATCTTTATTGTAATATTCTTGGTCTTCATGCAAATATTCAAGACCTTACAGTTGCGTCCAGACAGTATGATATTCTTTTGTGCTCAGAAACTCTGTTTTCTAATATGAAGCACTCATCTGAGCTCCTTATAACTGGTTTCAAGAATCCAATAATGTTGAAACGTGATGCTTTCCCTAGGGCCAGGAGTACGGCTGTGTATATTAGGACTGAGTACCCTGCTTCTCCTGAGTACTCCTCTTAATGTGGATCTCATGAGATTCAGGAAATAAAAGTTCGTGGCAGGCATAACAACTTTTATTTGGGTTCAATCTACCGGAATTCAGACAGGGATGATTCTATCTTTGATTGTCTTCTTACCAATATGGCTAAGACACAAGAAGATGATAGAAGGGCTTTTTTTTTCTTTGTTGGTGATTTCAATGCTCACCATAGGGAGTGGTTAAGTTCTATCTCTCCTACCGATCGGCATGGCTTAAGAGCTTTAGACTTTGCCTCTGAATCAGGTTGTGAGCAAATCATAAATGAAGCTACCCAAAGCTCTGGTAATTGCTTGGACCTCGTATACACTGACTCCCCTGTCGTTATAACTTGTAAGGTTGGTTCTCCAGTTGGGACATCTGATCATGCCTTGATTTCATTAGTAGTAAAGACTGAGCAGCCTGTCCCTGATATATCATACTCTTGTAAGATCTATATGAAATCCCAAGCAGACTGGAATAGCCCATTTGCATTATCTTTTTTGTTTGAATTAGTCACAATCATATATTAGTGTAGATCCTGTTGTCCCTTTGAATGAAAATATAGTCAATATAATTGATAGGCGTATCCCTCTTGTGTGCTAAGGTACCGATTGAAGGACAAACCGTGGTTCAATGATGATTGTAGACGGGTTTATTTGGAGAAGCAGGAGGCCTATCATCTTTGTAAGGGTAACACATCAGATTTGACCTGGAACAAATATACTCAGCTTTGAGCTTTTGCTCAGAGAGTTTGTTCCTCAACTGAAAAGGAGTTCAATTTTGCCATAGAAGAAACCATTTCTGGCACAGCTCAGGAACATAAATGGTGATCTACACTCTTTGTTGTAGATACAACAGTTCCTCCTTTACTTAAACTAGATGGCTCAGTTAGTCACTGTTCAAATGAAAAGACAGCCCTTATGGCTGATGTTTTTGACAGTAAACAGAGTTTTGAAAAACTTGAACTTCCTCATTCATGTTTTCCTAACTAGTTTAGCTTTTTGATCTCGTGAAATTATGGCTCTGTTGATGGACCTTGATGCTTATGGAGATATAAACCCAAATGGTATTTTTCCATTGTTTTTTTTTTATAAAGACAGCAGATTTCTTAGCTCTAAAGTTATCTGTTATTTTGCACAAGTTAGCAAGAAGAAGAGCTTTTAGCACTTGTTGGAGCATTGGTAATGTTACTCCTTTATATAAATGTGTTTGTGTTAGCTCAAGTCCCACTGATTACCGCCTAATTTCCATAACTCCCATATTATCTGAAGTGTTTGAGCGTCTTCTGGCAAAACGTCTTAATACATTTGCTGAAGGTAATCATCTATTCCCTAGTTTTCAATCAGGTTTTCGTAAAGGCCTTGGAGTATGTGATGCGCTTTTTACAATCTCCAATACTGTACAGAAATCCCTTGATTGTGGATAGGAAGTTCGTATGATTGGCCTTGATTTTAGTGCTACCTTTGACCGTGTTAATCATGAGGTCCTTATTTTCAAACTCTAACAGTTGGGAGTGGGTGGGTTGTTTTTTAGCATTATTATTGATTTTTTAAGTAATAGATCTCTAAGAGTTGTTGTTGATGGGCACTATAGTGAGTATAGGAATGCGATATCCGGCGTTCCACAAGGTACTGTTCTTAGCCCATTAGTTTGCATACTATATACACATGACATGTGCTTTGGCCTTGAAATTAAGCTTGTTGCTTATGCACACGATGCTACTCTCTTTGCATCAATTCTATCCCTGAATGTAGATCTTAGGTTGGTGAATCCCTTAATAAAGATTTAGCTGAAATTAGTGCATGGTGCAAATTATGGGGTATGAAGTTAAATCCTAACAAAACTCAAAGTATGATTGTAAGTAGCTCAGAGACGGTGGCTCCTTCACATTCGGATCTCAGTATTGATAATGTTTCTTTAAACACATTAGGTCTGTGTCTTCTACAATTGCACAAAAAATTGGATTATTGAAAAAGTCTTTTAAGATTTTCGGCGATCAATCTAGTCTGAAGAAGTGTTTTAATTCTTTCATTTTACCTTGTTTTGAGTATTGTTCTCCTGTCTGGTCTTCAGCTGCTGATTTTCATCTTAATTTGTTGGACAGAAACTTACGGTCTATTTAAATTTCTCATTCCTGATCTAGATATTAATCTTTGGCACCGTCGTTCAATGAGTTCTTTATGCATGTTACATGTGATTTTTCATAACTCTGACCGTACTTTACATTCAGATCTCCCAGGACAATTCCAGCCAGTTTTTAATACTAGGCAGGCAATTAATTCTAATTGCCAGGCCTTCTCCATCATTAGGCTCAATTAAACACAGTATTCCAGAAGTTATATTCAGCTTTTACCAAGTTGTGGAATAATCTTCCTAATCGGGTACTTGAATCCGTAGAACTTCAAAAGTTCAAAGTAGGAGCAAATATTTTTGTTTTGACAAAGCTGACATGAGTCTTTTATTGTTTATATATGACATATATGTTTTTGACGTTGTTAATATCGACAATTCATTTACATCATTCTCGGTAGATGCAATGGAGTCTAGTCTTGTCTTCTTCCAATTAATGTATTTTTTTCCTTTGTTAATGATAATGGATAATGGTCGCTGGATATTTTATCTAGTTTTCTTAGGAGACGAAATCTAATAATATCAATTGCATTGCATATGGCCGATTTGATTTCCGATTTTGATGACATTAAATGAAGTTGTGTAATTATATGAATAATTCTTTTTTTTTCCAAAGAGTGTGTATCAATTAGTAAGATTTGGTAATGTTATGATATATATATATATATATATATATATAAATATATATATATGTGTGTGTGTGTGTGTATACACACACATACACACACACACACACACACACACATATATATATATATATATATATACATATACACCCACACACACACACACATATATATATATATATATATATATACATTATATAAAGGATGAAGAGGACAGCAAGAAGACTTCGGATCATCTTACATATTCATTCTACACCAATGTTTCGGGATTCCATTCCCATTATCAGGACTACATAAAACACGAAATTTTGTTTACATTAGAAATCAATTATATATTTTTTGCTTAAAATTGCTTCGGTATCAAAAAACCAAATATTTAAAAAAAGGTTAAAAGAATAACAATACAGAAACCTAGACGGTATATAAAAACATGTGGGTAACTGAGGTCTTTTACAATTATGGTAATAAAAACACTTGTGATCAAATGGAATGTCAAAAAACAAGAATATACATGATATGAATGAACGGTTGAACTTACGGTCAAGAGATGTGGCTGAAAACTATAAGAGTATTTGAGCAAATTCTGGAAAAAAAGGTTTTAACTATGAACAAAACCAAATAGATCAACAGGGAATGGAAGTTAATGGCAGTTAGGCAATACGCAATGGTGTGGAGGTGGTTTGGTTATTTAAGGAAGGAGACAGTTTCTTGATGTAAAGAGATTCCAAGAGAAAGAGCGACAGGCAATCGGACTGTGGGTAAGCCGCAAAGTTCGACCAGAATTGGAGATTGTCGAAGTGTATGGCCCCCATGTTCTCCGAGACGTAGAGTTTCCAATTCATCATGGGCATGAACTCCGCATACTTCCAGGGGCTGGTTTCGAAGCATTAGGGTAAGTCAGAGACTCTGAGCCGCTTGTGGAAACCGTGTGAAGCGGCCACGCGGTGTGCTTCCCTGACTTCCTTTCTTATCTCCTACTGTTCTTTGCGCATAGTTTCCATCATCAACTGGATCTGCGCCATGAACGCTTCGCCCTTGGGGAACAGCAGTTCCGGTTGAGGGGTTGAGGCCGAAGAGGTTGACGGAACAGGTTGATATGCCGTCACAGACAATAGAGGGTTTTCCGTCTCTGTCGATCCGGATTCTTCTTCCTCCCCGGGAGGCTGGGCCACCTCTTCTTCAGGATCTTCTTGAGGGAGATCCTTTTCCGTATCCAATGATACCTCTGACATCCTTTCCTGATGTATGTCCATGCCTTCCAAAGCCTTGTTAATGTCAGCTTCTATAGACAGTTATATGCAGGGAGGCTTGACCAGTACCTGAGGCACAACCGTGTCGGATATTGCCTTAGGGAACAGAAGGCTTCTGATAGTTTCGCTTGGAAGATAAGGTCCCGGAGAGTTCTTCTGGAACCCTCTTGGGATCACCGAAACCCTCGGACATCAAGGCTGAGCAGACGGTGCAGCCCTTCGGGTCCCAATACCTCAGGGTTTCAGTTGTGATGAAGCAGGGGGAATGAGACCTGCACATATGTTGGCCACAAGAGTTCCTACTTTTGTGGTTGCAGTACATGACTGCACACTTCAATCTAGCCTCCTCCTGTAAGGAAAGAAAGAGTGAAATGAGTATTGGGTAATTTATGGAAATGATAAATCTTCACATGCATTAATAGTAATTCTTACTATTATAATTATAGCTTAGGATAGTAAGCTAGAGAGGAAATAGGAAAGACACAAATCTATGTTTCCTGTCCACGCAATTGTTGTGACCTCCCTCAATATTAAAATTTCAAATTTCCTTATTAGGGAAGTACAGGGTGGGATTGTTCTAGTACTTAGAGCTGGAGTCAGTGCATACTAGGACTAACTCCCCCACAAGTGAAATATTAATTCTGTAGGATGAAATTTTGTGTAATGATGATCTAGGATGCCCCAGAATGTTGAAGGAAGGCTTACCTCAACATTTGCTTAGCGGTCTCAACAATGGACTGTTAAAGGATGCACAGAGTATGTAGGAAATTCATACTACTGATTGTTATGTACCATAGTCTTCTAATTGCTGTATTTGCTATAATGCAGGAGTACTGGTTACTGTATAATCTTATACTGTAGTTCTGCCGGTATACTCCCGTTCTAGGCTAGTACCTGGCGGCACTAGCCTACAGAGAGACAGAAAGAATGGCGAAAAGGACTACCTTATTATAGTTTAATACAATAATTAGGGTTGTAGGTACTACTGCCTCTACTGCCTTCTTTCCAGAATGAGGATTCAAATGGAAGGGAAGAGAATGTAATAATTCTAGCTTCCATCAAGCCACAATATCTGTTGCCGGCTGCAATGTTATCTATAGGGTTTGTGAATGGCTGTCCAAGGAAGGACTGAAGAATACTCAAAGACGTAATGGATCTCCCACCGGCAGCCGTCATGGCCGGCACACCTGTCATGGCCGGCTCAACCTTTCCCTGAGCCTTGCTTCCGTTAGGGGGAAGGTCGAAGCGGTAATATAGCCACCTTTGTAGGAGCCTGGCCAGCATAGTGATCAGCCCGGCAAGCTGGGTGATTGTAGAAAACCGGCCACAGGTGTCGTGACGGCTTAGCCGTCACTAAAGGACAAAAGGGGGAAGGGAAAGGGTCTTATATTTCGCCTAGAAAGAAGGCGGCAGGTATGCCTCCTAATTTTGGCTGCAAATCAAGAAACATGGTTTTCTTGCCGGTGCCGTCTTTGGCGGCAGAGGAATAACAATTCATTAGACTCAGAGATTGCCGGATATAAGACATGTCTTCTAGTCTGCAAGGGAGAAAGGTGGCTGCAATTGTACTACCACTTTCAGTTGTGGACTAGGGAAACCGTGCTTGCTATGCCGGCAAAGGTGTAACCGCCGAAGTAAATACTAATCCCCCATCGGTAGTGTTACAGGCAACA
>NW_027172061.1:27500-30000 GCF_036898095.1 Palaemon carinicauda | reverse complement strand
GACATTAATGTATCAAAAATATAAGGCTTATTTGAATATGAAAAACACGTCTACATGTGCAGAATATATCATATATATATATATACACACACACACACACACATATATATATATATATATATATATCACTCACTGAATCCCGTCCGTAATTCTTCGGGTTTGGTCCTGCATCTGATATCGCCATTCTCTCTAGAGGTTCCTATCCAATGCCATCTGTGCCAGCTGCTGAAATGTCTGACCTCTATTTTCTTTCTTGAAGGTTTTAACCCATGAATCTCTTGGTCGTCCTCTCGGTCTGTTTCCGGCCACTTGTCCATGCAGCCCTATCCTTGGTCATCTATCCCAGTCCATGCTCTGCATATATCCAAACCATCTCCTCTGAATATCCTCCACTCTAATCAGATTTGTGTCCTCCACACCAGTCATTTCTCTCACTCTCTCGTTCGTAATTCTTTTCTCCTCTCTTCCTATGTACCCAGCATTCAGCACCGTATATCACAGTGAGGATTACTATTGCTCTTAATAGTCTAATTTTCAACTTATTAGATACATTTTTATCTTTCCAGATTCTTCTTAGCCTTACAAATGCTCTCTGGCCACTTGAGATTCGGTCTGGAATTGCTCTTTCCCTCTTTCAATCTGCTGTGAAAAACTCTCCCAAATATTTAAACTCATTGCCTTGTTCCACTCCTCCCGCTAATAGCTGTATTTCTAAGGCCTCCGATTTTCACTCTTTCGGTTTTCTCTCTGTTTATCACCAATTCCTAACTATTGCACTGCTCCTCCACCATTCTCAACACTTTCTGAAGTTCCTCCTTAGTTTCTTCTAAAAGAACTATGCCACCCTCATAATCTCCAAGTGCCATTCTCATTACCCATTCCAAGTATAGGTTGAAGTGTGGTGATAGTGGGCAACCTTGTATAACACAACCAGTGGTTATGAACTCTTCTGTCAAACACTTTCCTTTTCTTACTCTAGCCGATGTCCTTTCATACAATCTCCTGATGGTTTCCAGTATTTTTGGTTCTAATCCCCATTCCTTCAAAATCCTAATCATTCCTTCCCTCCATATGGAGTCAAACGCTTGCCTGAAGTCAATGAATACACAATACAGATCTTTTTCCTTCTCACAGAATTTTTCTATGATTTGTGAAAAGGTGAATACATGATCGATTGTTCTTCTACCTGCCCTAAATCCTGCTTGACCCTCTTCAATGATTTCCTCTTCTTGCCTTGCTATTCTACTTTGTATGATTTTTGCTAAAACTTTATAAGCATGTGGTAATAGACTGATAGGCCTATAATTTTTGCATAAGGTGGTGTCCCCTCTCTTGTGTGTTGGAATTATAATGTTTTTAATCCAATCATTTGGAGCTGCTTGTCCATCTACTATATCCCTGCATAAATCACACAACCATCTTTCTACCATTTCACCGCCAGCTTCAAGCAATTCCTTTGGTAGTCCATCTATTCCTGGTGCTTTCCCACTTGACATAGCTCTTAAAGCTTTTCCCACTTCTTTTATCAGGAGATCTGGCGTTTCCTGTATGTTCCATAGCTCTCCTCTTAGTTCTGGATAATCTTCTCTAGTTACCCGTCTTCCACTTCCTTTTAGTTGTTCCTCGTAGTGCGTTTTCCAGATCTTCTCAACATCAGCCGCTGCTGATACCTTGTTGCCATATGCATTTCTTACAGCAATTCCATTGTTTTTCCAACTCCTTGTTAATCTGTCTACTGCGGTGAATAGCTCTCTTGAATGGCCGTTTCTGAAACATTCCTCACATGTTTTACACAGGTCTTCTATCCATTTTATTTTTGCTCTTTTGCATTTATTGTCCACTGCTCTGCACTTTTGTCTATAACTTGCTTTGTTTTCTTGGGATGGGTTTTCATTCTTTGTCTTTTTTGCTTCTCTCCTCTCTTGGCATGCATCCAATACTTCCTCTGTGACCCACTGTTGCTTTGCTCTCCTTCTCCTTCCCAAAATACTGTCGGCTTCCTCTTTAATTATGTCTCGTCCCCGACACCACTTTTCCTCTGTTGTCTCGAGTCCTATTAGTGGTTCAAAACGTCCTCCTACTCTTACTTTGAAGGCAGATTTTACTTCCTCGTTCCTCAGTTTATCTAGATTTTACCTGACTAGTTCTTGATTTCTTCCTCTGTCTGTCCGAAATTTAATACGGATGTTTGAAAGTAGTTGTTCATGTGATGTTCCAAAGTCTGCTCCCCTCATCACTTTTGTTCCCATCACTGATGTTTTCCATCTCTTATTTATAAGGATATAATCAATGGAGTTCTTATAAATTCCATCTGGGTGTGTCCATGTATATCTGTGCTGTTCTCTATGACAAAAGTAAGTATTTGTTATGCACAGTTGTTTACCCTGGCAAAATTCCAACATCCTCTGTCCTCTCTCATTTCTTTCACCTAAACCGAACTCTCCCATCACATCCTCGTAGCCTCTCCTGTCATTTCCGATTTTACTGTTGAAATCGCCCA
>NW_027172061.1:7500-25000 GCF_036898095.1 Palaemon carinicauda | reverse complement strand
ATATATATATATATCTATATATATATATATATATATATATAAATATATCTATATATATATATATATATATATATATTCGTCCTTTTATATTTTACTAATGATAAAAAAGGAAATAAGTCATATTTAGCAGGCAAAGATCAATTGAAGTTATCCTCTTTTTTCCAAAATCCATTCATTCCAAACTGATAGAGGAAAACCCATTTGCACTTATACACTTTCCACAAAATAATGTAAACGTAGATCAAAAGTTGGATTTACAATGCAGCTGAAAAAAATCGGAGTAGGGTACGAATGAAATAAATAGGCTAGAAAATATGTTTGTGGGTTTAATCATTGTCCGCTATGACTCTGTATATGGTTTCTATTAATGCTTACAGTGAACCTGGTGAAGTAACCTAAATTATTGAATTAGAAATTTCCTTGACTAGCGATCTTTTGGGCACTGATCATATGTATCATATCACAAGGTCAGTTCTTAAGGCAATATCTTCATAGAGCATCGTCACTGTCCCTCGTGTCTCCCATTCAGGATTGACCTTCAAAACACATGTCTCTCTTGATTCCCATGTCATTTATTTGCACCAAGAGCATTTCTCTACGAGACCCATTCGTACGGAAGCAATTAGCATTTAAGAGATATCTGATATTAGATGGGATGTCTGTATTTTCGTTCTATGGGCCATAACTGTCTGGACAATGTTTTTATAGGATGAATCTGTGACGTTTGTATAAAAATGATGGTCTCTCAGTAATTCTATTTACAGCTATGAAATAAAAAAAAAATATATATATTGATATTACATTTCTTCATCTGATGAAAAACGAGTATTTTTCTTACGCGATTGCAGAAGAAATAAAGTGTTTAAAAATGGTAAAGCAATTTCATGATAAGTATCATACTGGAAACATCAATGCCTGGCTATTTGTTGGATGGAGGTTAGAGATTCACTCATGCTTGTTAATTTCTAATATTGTCTGCAGCCTCCCCTATCCTTATGAACAAAGGATAGTGGAATTTAGGAATACTATAGATCTGCTTGCTGAGACACCGGCAGTCATTGCCTAGCTCTCTTTAGCCCTAGCTTGATGGAGAGGGTCTTTGGCGCTGATCATATGTATGAGTCTCTTGTCTCTACGGCATTGTTCTGAGATAAAAGTAAGACCGATTGAAACATAAGTATATAAGTAAGAGACGATGATTACTTCCAATACATAGTATTGTCCAGAAAAATATTTCAGGTATATTTATATATCATTATTATTTTTCAATCATATGTCTTTGAAAGCGTTCCTCATCTCAAGAGTTCAACGTTGACATTGACAATTGATTTCTTTCTTTAAAAGGAAACAAAAGCCATAAAGGAAATAAAATCATATATTCCTATCGTAAATATAGAATGAAATAGGAATGTGTTGCTTCAAATAGAAACATGATATTAAAATTGATCTTAGATAAGTTCATAATGTTAGATATTACTATATTATGGCACTTCTATCCGCCATATTTTGCATCAACAAATCATAGTTTCGATATATGTTCAATTTTTATTTCATCATTAGCTGAACTGATCGTTTAAAAATATAAAGGTTACAGGTGTTATTTTTATTTAAGATTTTCTTTCAAAAAAGATTTCAAAACCAAATATTCTAGACTTTATATCTAGATAATACAATAAGACTCTTATTCTATATGTATGTAAATGAGGTTGTAATATTATATGATTCCGAAATATCATTTAAACGAAAATGCTTTCCGTCAGTAAAATATCCTTCTAAGCTTGAAATTCCTACAAATTATTTGTTCTACATTTTTCCTGCGTTAAATAAATAGAATTCCCACCAGTCTCCTGGATTTTATCCTTATAGTTATTCAGGGTAGAGGTAAAAAGAAAAAGTAAACAGATGAACATCGCAAAAGTAATTACTCTGAAACACGTCCCAGAATACATCTTCGTCGGAGGGAGGGAATTAATTGGATTTTTTTCATAAATGAAGAAATTCAAGTGTCACCACTAAAAGAATCTCTCTCTCTCTCTCTCTCTCTCTCTCTCTCTCTCTCTCTCAGGTAAATATTACTCATGTAAACAAGAGAAAATTATAAAAAAAGCTAAACTACAGACATAGAAACTGGATAAAACTGAAGGAAAACGCCAAGAATTTAGAATAGGATGAAACAGAGAACATTGATACACGAGAGGACTCCTTTGTAGAAATATAATGTATAACTCATAAAAAAGTTTTACCAAATGGAACTCCACAACCTAATCGGTTCAACAGAACCTCTCTCTCTCTCTCTCTCTCTCTCTCTCTCTCTCTCTCTCTCTCTTTCAGGTAAATATTACTCATGTAAACAAGAGAAAATTATAAAAAAAAAGCTAAACTACAGACATAGAAACTGGATAAAACTGAAGGAAAACGCCAAGAATTTAGAATAGGATGAAACAGAGAACATTGATACACGAGAGGGCTCCTTTGTAGAAATATAATGTTTAACTCATAAAAAAATTTTACCAAATGGAACTCCACAACCTAATCGGTTCAACAGAATAATAGTCAATGCAATGATAGGAAACATAAACCAATGTGTCCACAGCCCTCAATTCATGAAATTTCCGAGCACAAGAAGTTAAGCCGAAAAGTTGATACACTAATTAGAAAGGAGAAGATCGTGAAGAGAAAAAAGTGGGTTCAGCTAGTAAAGAAAACCCAAAAGAATTTTTTGCATATGTGAACAATAGAAAACCAATCAAACACAACATTTGCCCTTTAAGAGACTCGAAGGGTAATAACAAATGATTTGTAAAAACCGAACTGTTGAATGCATATTTCACACCTGTATTCACTAGGGAAGAATCAACGACTCTCTCCGAACCACCTGTCAGTTATGAAGTGCCACAGCTATTAAATAGAATCACCTTTAAAATGGATGATATCAAAAATAAAATTAAAGGACTTAGTAAGTCTAAGGAACCAGATTCATATGATATTCAGATGATATTGCATCTTTCTTGTACTTCTATCCGTCATAATACAACAAATCAACAAATCATATTTTCGATTTATACTCAAATAGTATGTCATAATTAGCTGAACTGATCGTTTAAAAAAATAAAGGTTACAGGAGTAATTTTTATTTAACATTTCAAAACCAACGATTCTAGATTGTATTAGCGAGATTATAGTACTATGAGAAGAGATGACCCCACACTTTTACCAAATGTTCCGAAAGACAGCCAACGAAGAAAAGGTACCACAAGAATGGGAACTAGGCAATGTTCCTCTAATCAACAAGAAGGGAACCAAAGAATAACCTGGTAACTACAGACCTGTGTGTCTAACTTCAGTGCCTCACAAAATTTCAGAATCAATTATAGTAAATTCGATATTAGAACATATAGAGAAAAGCAATAAACTGCCAACATGGTTTTCGACAAAAGAGATCATGTGTGACACATCTTTTGAAATTTTTCCACAAGTTTAGCATTTATGATAAAAGAAGGGTGATAGACACCATATAATTAAACTTTCAAAAGGCTTTTGACAAAGTTCCTCATCAAAAGTTAATGTTAAAAATTAGAGAAATGGGCATCATTGACGAGCCAGCTGAATTGATCAGAGATTGACTAACAAACAGAAAACAGAATAGCTTCATAGTGGACAACTGTTACAAGCGGAGTACCTCAAGGAGCCGTCCTTGGTCCATTGCTATTTCTGATCTACATTAGCGACATGGATTTAGGATTAACTAGTAGAATAAAGAAAAAAAAATTGCCGACTATACTATACTAGGCATAAAAGCTCCGAACTCAGAAGACGTAGAAGTCTTAAGAGAGGATCCAATGGAATGGTTCAGAAAATGGCAAATGCCTTTCAACTGTGGGAAATATAAAGTCATGCGCATAAGTTATAGTAACCCACAATCAGGTTACTCACTGCTGGATAATGAAATAGAAAGTGGACACCAAGAGGAAGATCTCGGCATTATTATCAGCATTGATTTGAAGTTTAGCAAACAGTGCATAAAAACTAAAAGAAAACACAAAAACTAATAGGTTAAATAGAGAGACAATTCAAATACAGAAACAAACACCCTATACTATTGCTGTACACATCACTATTAAGACCCCATCTAGAAGTAGGAGTCCAATTCTGAGCTCCAAGTATTCAGAAGGATATAGATAGATTTAGCAGTACAAGCAAGGCTTACCAAACTAGTTTCAACACAATGGTAATTTGGATATAGACGGGGGATGGAATGCTTGAATTTATTTTATCTGCAAACACGACGACTAAGGGGACAGTTAATAGAGGCATTCAAAATTCTTAAAGATATAAGAAATATAGATTACAACAATCTATTCACGCATATCACAAATCAGTCAAGAGGTAACAGATACAATTGAAAAGCTACAACATCCATTAGTGTGGCAATTTCTTTACATTAAAAAAAAATAAAAATACTTGGTATAGACTGCCAGCGGATGTAGTATACTGTAACACGGTAAATGAGTTCAAGAATAAGTTAGAAAAGATCATGGAAACTCTTTAAATGCTTAAAATGAATCGCTCTACCAAAGAGGGAATGGAGTCTCCACGGATGGAATAAAAGGTTTTTGAGACATCCAGAATCCTTATAACTGCTTGTAACTCTTCACCAAGATTTTTCTGAAGTCTGCTATTTGCGCAAGTAGAAAGTTCTACTCCTGCGAGATAAGTCATGAGAGAGGGAACATTAGAAAAGAAAAAGAGAATAGGAGAATCTTGAAGACACGTATAGGGTTACAATGCAAGTAAATCTCTAATAGTGAAGAATAATAAATAATACCTAGAATAACTGGAAGGAAAACAACAGGTAAACCGGAGTATGGTATGCGAAAGGCCATAAATTGTGCAAGAGATAAATTCCAAATTCATAGTTTATTGATTCGTATGGCTCTCTTGGTGAAGAAAAATTACCTGAAATGGAAAATAATGTCATACCTATTATGAGTACTGCCATATACAAAAGGGTCAATTGCTGACTGGGCATTACAAATTTTAGGATTTTTTTTTCTTTTTTTTTTTTTTTTTTTGCATAAGAAGCATTAGAAATTTTATTTACCTTTCCAAATACAAAGGCAGTTCAGTTGAGGAAGTAAAGTTCTAATTTATTGAAAATAAGCCAAAAATACACATTAATATTGAATTATATCGGCTATTAAATCCAAGACCCATAGGCAGATTCTTTTAATGACTAATATATTTGCCCATGATAATAATAATAATAATAATAATAATAATAATAATAATAATAATGATAATAATACTAATAATAATAATAATAAACAACTCTATTCCTCTAGGAATACAGTATAAGGACGGACAGGGTGATACAAGCACATAGGACCAGACGTCACTCTTATCGACATGACAACGACCAAAATATCAGTCATAGATGTTGCAGTATCGTTGAACTCCAGAATGGAAGATAAAGAGCGAGAGAAAATAGAAATGTACCAAGACTTAGAGATGAATTTAAGTAGGCTATGGAATATGCAAGTAGAAAATGGAGCTAATATTTCATAGGCGCTCCTGGGACCATACCTATGTCATTGAAAAGGAATCTCGAGAAAGTAGGAGCCGATATAGTTCCAGGACTTATGCAAAAGAGCGTGGTACTGGAAACTGCCCATGTAGTGAGAAAAGTGATGGATTTCTAAGCTGGATGCAACCCGTAACCCAAAACTATGAACCACCAGTCTTGGAAAACCATGATTAACATTAAAATTTTAAAAAATAATAATTATAATAATAATAATAAAGGAAACCCCTGTTGTGATAATTCATTATGGAGTAATGTACAATTTTAAAATAGATTTCTGATTACATGTGTGAAAGGCCATCTAAATTCAAAAGGAAAATATTTTAAATAATATTTTTTTTTTATAATTAAAATGGATATAATTTCTAATAAATGACATGAACAAAATTTGAAAATATGGTTAAATCTGGAAGAAGTGATAAATTAAATAAAACTTCAGTTAAAAAGACATTTCTTGACGATTCAAGTCGGCGGAAATTAGAAACGAGAAAAGAAAAAAAAGAAATATTCTTTCCCATTCCTGGTCAAACATAAGTCATCCCTTTTCTAAAAAACGTAGAGGAAACCTAAAAGAAACGGGATAGGGAAAATAAATGGTAAAAATAATTAGAAAAAATTCCATTTAAAAAGACAGCGAATGAAGGAGAAAATGCTTTACCACGCTTATTCTCACAATCAAGGAGCGGCAAGAACAGAAAATGGTCTTGACCTATTGCACATGTTACTAGTGATATTTAGGATTTTCTTACTTTTTTTTTTTTTAAAGATAAACCAATTTCTTGTTCAATTCTGTAATAGTTTGTACGTATATATGAGTGTGTGTTCGTTTCTTTGTGCTTAGAGAGAGAGAGAGAGAGGAGAGAGGAGAGAGAGAGAGAGAGATGAGAGAGAGAGAGAGAGAGAGAGAGAGAGAAAGGTGTCATTAGCGTAGATGAATCATATGGAATCATGTAATACACTTCACAGATTCAGTATGTATTTTTATCACATACCTATGTGTATTCATGCGAAGAGAGAGAGAGAGAGAGAGAGAGAGAGAGAGAGAGAGAGAGAGAGGAGAGAGAGAGAGAGAGAGAGAGAGAGGTATCATTAGTGTAGATGAATCATATGGAATCATGTAATACACCTCACAGTTTCAGTATGTATTTTTATCACATAACTATGTTTATTCATGCGAAGCAGAGAGAGAGAGAGAGAGAGAGAGAGGAGAGAGAGAGAGAGGAGAGAGGAGGAGAGAGAGAGAGGAGGAGGAGAGAGAGGAGAGAGAGAGAGAGGAGAGATAACCCTATTGTAGAGAGATTATCACTTTTCATTATTTTTTATTGTTACTCAGATTTCATAGCAAAAAACTGGAACTGAGGATACAGACGTAGTAATTAAGAAATGGGAAAACAATAGATTCATAGATGGCTTCACTATTCTTTGAAGCGGCTAACTAAACACAATTCACTGTCCAAAATAAGAACTGACTCTTGCTAACGATCAATAGCAAAAACTTTTTATTGTATTCTGCGCACAATTCTAAATGTTTTTATAAGCCTTTTTCCGTATTTAAGTCAGCATGATTGCAAGAGCCCGTACCTAGTCACAAGGGCCCAGGCAATCTTCAACAACAACATAGGGCCCCTCATATCATTCAGGTATGGATAAAAATATATTGAAAACAACTCTATAATTCAATACACATCAAAGAATCTACCTGTATTTTCAATCAGCATAATCTTCTAGCACCAATAATCTTCATTTTGCAAAGTCTAAGTCAAAAAGAAAATGACAGTTGGTACATGGATCCCCCCCTAAAAATGACATACTGTACATGTTAAATAGGGTGCCCTGATCTGGAGAGGGCGAACTGTAGGCGGGTCATCTGGCAGAAGATAAGCACGTTTTAGACCATCAATGAAGACCCAGTCTTCTTTGCCACGAATATTTAGTAGGAATGCTTTCGCACTGCGTCGGATCACAAGGAAAGGGCCCATGTAAGGGGGCGTTAGTGGTGGCTTGGTAGTGTCGTTGCGCAGGAAGACGTGCATTGCAGAGTGCAAGTCCGTTGGTATGTGATGCTTCGCTGGGGCTTGTAAGTCTGGCGGCATGGAGTAAATTTTCCCACGACGTGACGTATGCGCTGGAGATCGTCGGAGGAGGTTGCAGAGGGGAAAAAATTCGGCAGGGACGACCAACGGGTCGCCATACACCATTTCAGCTGCCGAGACGTCGAGGGCGTCTTTAGGAGTGGTCCTTAGACCCAGGAGGACCCAGGGAAGTGAGTAAACCAGTTGCAATCCTTGCAGCAGGACATCAAAGCAGCTTTGAGGGGTGCGATGAATGCGTTCAACCATTTCATTGGCAGCAGGGTTGTAGGCCGTTGTCTGATGTAGGGAGATGCCCAGGAGATTCGCTAATGACGTCCACAACTGAGCGGTGAAAGTGGTTCCCCTATCAGAAGTAATATGCTCAGGGATACCGAATCTTGAAATCCATTCAGAGAGGTAAGGCCAGATGTACATGAGGCGGACGTTGCAGTTTCCATGGGAATGGCTTCAGGCCAACGAGTGGAACGGTCGATGACGGTATACAGGTAAGGATGTCCTTGTGATGTAGGTAGGGGGCCTACAACGTCGGCGTGAATGTGTGCGAAACGACGCTGAGGTTGAGAAAAGGTTGCCCACTCCTGAATCCGGTGTCTCGATGTACTTTGGAAGTTTGGCAAGAAGTACAGTCGCGGACCCAATCCTTAGCATCCTTAGAAATGCCGTGCCAAATGAACTTTGCCTTCAGCAGCTGTGCAGTAGAACGGCAAGAGGGGATGTGAAAGGTCTCGTGAATGAAATCAAACACCTCTTGGCGCATGGGAGCAGGAATCCAAGGTCGCGGGTCTACCAGTAATGACGTCACAGAGTAGGGTGGTGTTGGAGGTCTTCGAGGGGGAAATCTTCCCAACGGAGGGACGTGCAGGATGTCCTACAAGCTTGATACTCTGGATCCTGTCGTTGGGCTTTGGCCAGGGCGTTGTAATCCAATTCCCAGTTGAACGGCAGCCAACGTGTTTCTTGACAGGGCATCGGCAACGGGATTCATTTTCCCAGGGACGTATTGAAGGGTGCAACCACGGCGGAGAGGTGTCAGCGTTGACGGGCGGACCAGGCGTCAGACTGTCGAGTGAAGGCGTGCACCAGAGGCAATTGGTCTGTGCGAATGACGAAGGGCGTACCTTCTAATAAATGGCGAAAGTGATGGACAGTCTAGTGCACCGCCAGCAATTTTCAATCGAAGGTAGAATAACCAGATTCTGCCTTGAACAGTTTTCTGCTGAAGAAGGCCTATGGGAGGAGCGAGCCGTTGACCACCTGCTTGAGTACTGCACCAATAGCGACGTCGCTGGCGTCGGTGGAGAGAAGGAAAGGGGCGTGTGGGATAGGAGAAGGGAGAGCTGCAGCAGTTGATACGGCCTTCTTTGCATTGCAGAAGGCTGCTTCTTGAAAGGGACCCCACTTCAGGTCCTTTGGCTTGCCCTTGAGGGAGGCGTAGAGGGGAGCAAGAGTGGCGGCAATGGCTGGCAAAAAATGGTGATAATAGTTGATCATGCCCAGGAATTCCTCCAGAGCTTTGACGGTTAAGGGCGTGGGGAAATTCTGAACGGCTGCGACCTTTTCAGGGAGGGGACGGACTTCTTCAGGAGTGATACGGTGCCTTAAGAACGACACTTCGTTGGCGCCAAAGGTACACTTGTCGTACCGGACTACAAGGCCGTTTTGTTGCAGGCGGTAGAGCACGATGCGCAGGTGACGGAGGTGTTCTTCTTTGAGGAGGAGAACACAAGTATGTCGTCCACATAACATACACAGAAAGGGAGGTCCCCTAAGATGCCATCCATGAGACATTGAAATGTTGCCCCCGCATTATGAAGGCCAAAACAGGAGTAATTTTAGGTGTATGTACCAAACGGAGTGGTGATGGCGGTCTTGGGGAAGTCTTCTGGGTTCATAGGCACCTGATAATACCCCTTCAGGAGGTCGAGCGTAGAGAAAACCTTCGCTTTGTGCAGGTAGGAGGTCACATCGGCAATGTTTGGGAGGGGTTATTAATCCGGTTCTGTTTGCATGTTCAGGTGCCTGTAATCCCCGCACGGACGGAGGGAGCCATCTTTCTTCAGAACGATGTGTAAGGGTGACGATCATCGGCTTGAGGCCTTTTGGCAAAGGCCCATTTTTTCCATTTTGGCAAATGTCTGTTTGGTGGCTGCCAATCGTTCCGTTGCCAGACGTCTGAATTTTTCGAAGACTGGGGGTTCCGTCGTTTTGATATGGTGATAAATACCGTGTTTGGCAGGAACCGATAGCGTTTGGCAAAGTTCTGGACGGAAAACTTCCGGGTACGAAGTGAGGAGGTGGGCGTAGGCATCCGTGGGTGCGCTAATGTGGAGAGCGAAGTTAGAGGGGGGCGGGTTGAAGAGGTGTCGACAAGTACAAGTCTGCGTTGACCAATCGTCGGTGGCCGACATCGACCAGAAGGTGGAAATGAGAGAGGAAATGCGCACCGAGGATTGGCATTGTGACGTCAGCAACGAGAAACTTCCAATTGAATGTACCATTTCCGAACGATAATGTGAGGTTCTCGTAACCCTAGGTGGGTATCGCAGATCCGTTGGCAGCTACCGCTACCCAGCTGACGTCGGCAGATGTAGACAGACTACGTCGTGCCTTGAAGAGTTTCCTTGGCAAAAGAGAACGACTAGCACCCGTGTCTACCAAAAATCGCACGCCCGTTCCCGCATCCTGTGAAAAGAGAAGAATAGAAACATGGGAGACCACCGCCACAAGCGATGGCCTACTTACACGTTTTTTTGGCCACTGACAATCCTTTGCACATTTCTTCGCGGTTGCCCCGAATCTGAAGTGGTAGTAGCAAAACTGCGGCGGATGGGAGGTAGTAAGTGGCTGTAGAAGTCGTTCATTGGGGCGCGAGCGATTGGTGGGTGGTGGGCGGGTCTGTCGCCGCTTCGGCACGTCACCGGGTAGGCGTGTATGTCATATGGCATTCATGTCAGCTTCGGTTGACGTTGAATAGGCCTCCTCGTCGTCAGGGGTGGAGGCGTTGATGGAGGTCTTGAAGTGGCTGTCCATGAGGGCGTTGGCTTTGGTCATCAAGTCCCTTATTGGTAAACTATCGACATCGGGTATGGCAGCGCGTAGAGGTTTGGGTAAACGGCGTATCCAAAGGGCACGAAGTAGGTTCACCTCAGGAGGAGAGCCGTCTGCGTCAGGTTGATGGCGAGCGATACTGGTCATTTCCCTGAGGGCAAGCGAAGCCCTTTGGTCCCCCAACGGTTGTTGCGAGAGCTGAAAAAGCTTTGCTATACGGGCGGCTGGCGACGGCGAGTACTGCTGCAGAAAGTATGTTTTGAGGGCGTCATACGCTATTAGGGTGTCTCCTTGTTCACAAAGCCAGTCGGATATTTCTAGGAAGGTGTCCTTGGGTATCGCCGCAAGAACATAATCCGCTTTGGTGGTTGAGCGAGTCACGCCCCTGATACGAAAGTGGACTTCTGCGCGCTGAAACCAAGCAAACGCCTCTCCACTGGCAAACGGTGAAAGTTTCAATGGGGCGGCCGCAGCGCCAACTGCTGTAGTAGAGTCCGTCTCCGTCATAGTACCAACGATGGAAGTGCGAGGGAGGTGGAGGTGGAAGGCAGTGGGAGCGAGACGACTTCCGGGGTCACCAATGTGACGGGGCCGAGTGAGGGTTGTGAACTCAAAGGCAGGATGCAATCAACTGAGTTATATTGTTATAGAACACTCTCCTTTATATGTATACAAAACCTCAAGGCAACAGGACATAACAAGTTAACAAGACAGACAATGTTACAGAGGTAACAGCAGACATGAATTTTCATGTTCGGTTAGTGCGAGGGAAGAGCGAAGATACAAGCATAATATATGCAAAAGGAATTATGTACAATTGCGTGACACAAGGTTGGTACAATAAAAACCGCATCCATGCATTTATGATCAAGGCAGAAATACCTTTATGGAAGGCAAACTTTTTGAATCCCTTTTACTATTAATATAATCTTCTCTTTCTTTCTATCTTTCTTTCTACGTTTAACGGTCGGGAAACCAAAAAAAAATTGATAACGAAAAAAAAAAAAACAACAACGCACAAAAGGATGAAGAGTCTCAAAAACCCATCTGAAATTTTGTTCCAAATGACCATGAAAATCGAGGAAACGGAAATTACCTTCTTCAGAGAAAGTTTATGGAAGAACGACACCAGGTAAGCCCAGAAAGGACTGGAAAAAAATTATCACCATCCTTCTTTAGCTTCTTTCTCTCAGTTATCCGGACTATTTAGATATTCATGGTGAAATAAAAGTAAAGAAGATGCAATGGTTTGAATACATACGAAGCCTCGAGGCTTTGCACAAACACACACACACAGACACACACACACACACACACACACACACATATATATATATATATATATATTATATATATATATATATATATATATATATATATATATATATGTATGTATATATATATATATATATATATATATATATATATATATATATATATATATATATATATTTATATATATATATATATATATATATATATATATATTATATATATATATATATATATATATACTGTATACATAAATATATATATATATATATATATATATAATATATATATATATATATATATATGCATTTATGTATACAGTATATATATATATATATATATATATATATATATATATATATATATATATATATATATATATATATATATATATATATATGTGTATATATATATATATATATATATATATATATATATATATATATATATATATATATATATATATATATATAGATAAATGTATATTTGTATATCTATCTACCTATCTATCTATCTATCTATCTATATATATATATTTATATACATATATATATATAATATATATATATATATATATATATATATATATATATATATATATATATATATATCTCACTCACTCACTAAATCCCGTTCGGAATTCTCCGGGTTTGGTCCTGCATCTGGTATCGCCATTCTCACCAGAGACTCCTATCCAATGCCATCTGTGCCAGCTGCTGAAATGTCTCGCCTCCTTTTGCTTTCTTGAAAGTTTTCACCCATATATCTCTTGGTCGTCCCCTCGGTCTATTTCCGTCCACTTGACCATGAAGCACTATCTTTGGCCATATGTCCTGTTCCATCCTCTGTACATGCCCAAATCATCTCCTCTGAATATCTTTCACTCTAATCAGAATTGTGTCCTCAACACCAGCCATTTCTCTCACTCTCTCGTTCGTAATTCTGTCCTCCCATCTTACTCCACAGATTCTTCTCAGACATTTTATTTCAACGGCTAATAACTTTTTCTCTTCTCTCTTCTTCAGTATCCAGCATTCAGCACCGTATATCACTGTGGGGATTACTATTGCTCTTAGTAGCCTAATTTTCAACTTAATGGATATATTTCTATTTTTCCAGATTCTTCTTAGCCTTCCAAATGCTTTCTGGCCTTTTGAGATTCGGTCTTGAATTGCTCTTTCCATCTTTCCATCTGCTGTGAAAAAATTTCCCAAATATTTAAACTCATTGACTTGTTCCACTTCTCCCTCTGATAGCTGTATTTCTAAGGCCTCTCTCTGGCGTCCAATTTTCATACTTTTGGTTTTCTCTCTATTTATCATTAATTCATACCTACTGCACTGCTCCTCCACCATTCTTAACACTCTCTGAAGTTCCTCATCAGTTTCTGCTAAAAGCACTATGTCATCTGCATACCTCATGTTAGATATTTTTGTCCCTCCTATATCTATGCCACCCTCATAATCTCCAAGTGCCATTCTCATAACCCATTCCAAGTATAGGTTGAAGAGGTGTGGTGATAGTGGGCAACCCTGTATAACCCCAACAGTGGTTATGAACTCTTCTGTCAAACACTTTCCTTTTCTTACTCTAGCCGATGTCCTTTCATACAATCTCCTGATGGTTTCCAGTATTTTTGGTTTTAATCCCCATTCCTTCCAAATCCTAATCATTCCTTCCCTCCATATGGAGTCAAACGCTTGCCTGAAGTCAATGAATACACAATACAGATCTTTTTCCTTCTCCCAGAATTTTTCTATGATTTGTGAGAAGGTGAATACATGATCGATTGTTCTTCTACCCGCCCTAAATCCTGCTTGACCCTCGTCAATTATTTCCTCTTCTTGCCTTGCTATTCTACTTTGTATGATTTTTGCTAAAACTTTATAAGCATGTGGTAATAGACTGATAGGCCTATAATTTTTGCATAAGGTGGTGTCCCCTTTCTTGTGTGTTGGAATTATAATGTTTTTAAGCCAATCATTTGGAGCTGCTTGTCCATCTACTATATCCCTGCATAAATCACACAACCATCTTTCTACCATTTCACCGCCAGCTTCAAGCAATTCCTTTGGTAGTCCATCTATTCCTGGTGCTTTCCCACTTGACATAGCTCTTAAAGCTTTTCCCACTTCTTTTATCAGGAGATCTGGCGTTTCCTGTATGTTCCATAGCTCTCCTCTTAGTTCTGGATAATCTTCTCCAGTTACTCGTCTTCCACTTCCTTTTAGTTGTTCCTCGTAGTGCGTTTTCCAGATCTTCTCAACATCAGCCGCTGCTGATACCTTGTTGACATCTGCATCTCTTACAGCCATTCCATTGTTTTTCCAACCCCTTGTTAATCTGTCTACTGCAGTGAATAGCTCTCTTGAATGGCCGTTTCTGAAACATTCCTCACATGTTTTACACAGGTCTTCTATTTTGTAATATGTAGATTATCTCTTTGAGCAAATACATTAAATGATTATCTTATATTTCCCTCTCTTGCTTCTCTTTATACTCGCTGGAAGAAATATCTATTTGGGAATGGATATACGAAACAAGGGAAGAAATACTTCCTTTAATTAGCCTAAAATCAAGATTGAGCTTTTCCAAAGTTTAAATGTCGATGCTAATATTTTCTTGAAATTCAGACGTTTATAGAAAAAAAAAGAAAAAAAAAATTGTTCGTTTAACATTTGTCATTTGTTTTTGTAACGAACAATAAAGTTTATTTTACTGCTAGCACATTTCAGTATATCAAGACATTCAATCAATGTGTGAACGGTAATGGATGAGTATTTCATTATGAATATTTGCAGTACGAGTTAGTTGGCTCAATATATCTCCTTATGTCGAAAAAATAAGAAAAAACATTAGTAAATAACATTGTCCCTTGAAAAACACACACTGTAGGCATGGGTCTTCTAACTCTTCTAGTGACTTGTGGAGGCCACCTGAACGTTTGGTGAACTAATCTCTCTTGGGGAGTGCGAAGAGCATGCCCAAACCATCTCCATCTACCCTTCATCATTATCTCATCCATATATGGCACTCGAGTAATCTCTCTTAAAGTTCATTTCTAATCCTGTCCCGCCATTTAACAATATATACAAACTTTGTCATATATATTTGTATAGTTGTATACATAAATATATGCATATACTTATATACATACGCAAAAATACATACCTAATATATTTTTTTCTTCCATTGTACCAACATTATTACCCATTCATACTTATTTCTTCTTTTGTTCAAATCGTATCGTAGTAATGCAATGTAGCCCCATTCTATAGTTTATATCTAGCTGTTCGTAGAGGTATTCTGCTTTAATCTAATATCTAATCATAATTTTGCCTATATCATTTTAGCATTTCACTTCATACAGAATTAGTGAAATTCTGCTCCACCGCCTTCAAATCATCACATCGACCCGAAAGAAACATAGACAAATGAAAACCATCGTCTGGTGTTTCCAGGAATTCTGGGAAATGAAAGCAGTGAGGCTGACTGAGATACTGTTCCATTATCACCTCACTTGCAACATCACGTCACACAGTAGATTTATCCTCTCCTGAATCATTTCGCTTTTCCGTTTAATCTCTGTTTTTTTTTTTTCTCTCTCTCCTTGGTGTGAATTTTATCTTCATCTGCATACTCACCTTTTCATCTAGAATTCGTAGTTTATACTAATATGGCTTCTAAGTAACAATCATTGGCAAAATAAGGAATTATTATTATTATTATTATTATCATTATTATTATTATTATTATTATTATTATTATTATTATTATTATTATTATTATTATTATTATTATTATTTAAGTTACGACCCTACTTGGAAAAACAGGATGTCATTAATCTAAAGGCTCTAAAAGGAAAAAAATAGCCCAGTGAGGAAATAAATCAAAGAAATAGATAAAGTATAAGTAAAGTTATGAACAATTAAAATTAAATTTTTCAAGAGCAGTGACAACAGCAAAATAGATCTTACATATATAAATTATAAAAAAAAAAAAATCTTTAAAAGACTAAGAGAAAGAGAAATAACATAGAATCGAATGCCCGAGTTTTCAATGAAGCAAGAGAACTCATTAAATTTTCATTATATATTTTATTACATCTACACTTAAAGGTGCAAGTTCATTAATCGAAAACATTATCCTGTCAAATATCTGGCATTATGAGATTTAAACTTTATTATGAAACATAAAATTCTAATGTTATCATTAAAAGTGTTTCTAATAACATTTCAAAAAAAAACTCTAACAATTAGGGTCTTTAGTTCTTTCCTGTTATGCTTCTCAAGCAAATAAATTTTGTTCTTATTCTTCGTTCGTCCCATTTTTCATAGTGTGTAGTTTTTAAATTCTATTTCAACAAGCTGTATTTGTAAAGGCTTGGTCTAGGCACCACTTCCTTGGTACAGTAAATGAGATATTTATCATGTCTATGACTTTGTCCTTAGATGCCTGTACTAAGCAGACTTACCTCTTCTATACCATGATAACTCTTCCTTTCCTGTTCAAAGACGAATAGTTTCTCATAGAGTAGACATATGTCATTAAATTAAAAGTAGGAAGAGAGAGAGAGAGAGAGAGAGAGAGAGAGAGAGAGAGAGAGAGAGAGAGAGAGAGAGAGAGAAAGTGGAGGATGTGATATGGCAATTTGAAAATACTGTTTGTTTTCTGGGACCAAATTAAAATGATTTTCCATAATAATATTCCCGGGCAAATGGAATAAAGCATCATACAAATAGACACAGAGTTAGTGAATCGATTTCGCAGCTTTGGATAACAATGGATATTCAATGACCACTTAACTGTAACTATTACCAAACCAATCCAGCGTAATCTCACTTGAAATCTGATACCATTTCCAGCCATACACCACCACTATACATCACCACTAGATACACTCCATCTGATGTAACAAGCGTGAACATGCATATTATGGCAGCTGGGGTGGTAGGTCAAAATGTCGACGGACAAAATGTCGACGGACAATTTGTCGAAAGGACAAAATGTCGAAAGGACAAAATACCAATCTCTCTCTCTCTCTCTCTCTCTCTCTCTCTCTCTCTCTCTCTCTCTCTCTCTCTCTCTCTCTCTCTCAAACGTTGGTACGTAGTAAAATTTTAAATTATTATTTTTACATCTCTCTCTCTCTCTCTCTCTCTCTCTCTCTCTCTCTCTCTCTCTCTCTCTCTCTCTCTCTCTCTCTCAAGAAGGAATAGAGGAAGATTCTAATAACTGCCGAATCCTATACTACTGACACCAAAATACCGATACCCAAACAGACGACTATTAAGAAAACAACCATTTGCCATGCTCTAATGAATAGATTTCTGAGTTAGTTTTCCCCCTTCGTCTCACTAACAACTTCCTTTCCATAGCAAGAAGTTTATGAAACTTCCTTTGAAGTTTTTTTTTTTTTTTTTTTTATATTGGGAAAAAAACATTCTAAGAAATGGAAATAATCAAAAGCAACAAGAAAGGCAGAAAGCTTTTGTACGGTGGTTAC
>NW_027172061.1:0-2500 GCF_036898095.1 Palaemon carinicauda | reverse complement strand
GCACGCTGTTCGGCACAAGGTTCCTCTTATAAATTGAATGCTATTATACAGGTTACCAGTTTACGAAAGTACATGGCCAAATATTTATCAGTTTAGGAAAGTATACGGACAGGTTTTGGGAACGTATATGTACCAGTTTAGGAAAGTATATGGACAAGTTTTGGGAACGTATATGTACCAGTTTAGGATGGTATACGGACAAGTTTTGGGAAGGTATATATACCAGTTTAGGAAAGTATGCGGACAAGTTTTGGGAACGTATATATACCAGTTTAGGAAACTATATGGACAAGTTTTGGGAACGTATATGTACCAGTTTAGGAAAGTATACGGATAAATTTTGGGAACGTATATGTACCAGTTTAGGGAAGTATACGGACAAGTTTTGGGAACGTATATGTACCAGTTTAGGAAAGTATACGGACAAGTTTTGGGAAGGTATATATACCAGTTTAGGAAAGTATGCTGACAAGTTTTGGGAACGTATATATATACCAGTTTAGGAAACTATACGGACAAGTTTTGGGAATGTATATGTACCAGTTTAGGAAGGTATACATACAAATTTATATAAATTATATAGACCAATCTAGGGTAAGTGTATATATCAGGTTAGGAAAAAAATACGTACTAGTTTACAAAATATTACATATCAATTATGGAAGAATTACACTAATAATAATAATAATAATAATAATAATAATAATAATAATAATAATAATAATAATAATAATAATAATAATAATAATAATAATAATAAAAGTTTGAACAGTGAAAAATGGCATTTAAGAAATCCTATCTCTTATATGAAAAAATCAGAATTACTTTTGAATTGAAGGACTTCTAATAAAGCAGCAGGCCAGATTGACATCCGTTCCATTCGCGTCCCCGTAAAGAATTGGTCCATTTCTATCAAGCCATTCTAAATGGAAATTGAAAAGCAATAATTTATTCATGAATCTCTGTTCCGAAAGTAAGGAAGATTTAACTAGTGTAGCAGATAACGAAGAATATGACGGAGCGCAAAACCAAAATTTACCTTTACAAGTAAGTGGATTGTGTACTTGAAAAATGCGATTCTTCCTCTTATTATTATTATTACCTCCGCCAGGAGGTTATGTTTTCGGTTCGGTTTGTTTGTTTGTTTGTTTGTTTCTCTGTTTGTCTGTCTGTCTGTGGACAACGTAGAGGCCACATTTCTACACGGAATCACTTCAAACTTGGCCAAGTAGTTCCCCAATGTGTATGGAAGAACTGATTAAATTTTGGTCAAGGTCACCCCAAGGTCAAGGTCACAGGGGTCACTGGTGTCACTATGACATAAGTGGCCATATCAAGAGACAGAAATAAAGCACTGACTTTTGCATAAGCCAACAGGGAAGTCCTAGTCCAGGCGCAACCCATGGGTGATGTTCAAATTTATAAAGGTCAAAGGTCAAGGTCATATTGGTGCATTATATCAATGTCATATTAAGTATCAGTGGCAAATGAACAAAGATCACTTGAAGGTCAAAAGTCAAGCAGGTCACTTGAAGGTCAAGGTCACGTGAAGGTCAAGGTCACGTGAAGGTCAAGGTCACCTGAAGGTCAAGGTCACGTGAAGGTCAAGTACATTTGAAGATCAAGGTCACTTGAAGCCAAGGTCATGTGAAGGTCAAGGTCACGTGAAGGTCAAGGTCACTTGAAGGTCACGTGAAGGTCAAGGTCATGTGAAGGTCGAAGTCACATCAATTCATGATTCTAGGACATATGGCGCTCTAGGTCACCTTGGCGGAGGTATGTCCTCTACGAGGACCATGTCCGCGTTCAGGACTTGCTCACTTGTTATTATTATTATTATTATTATTATTATTATTATTATTATTATTATTATTATTATTATTATTATTATTATTATCATTACCTCCGCCAGGAGGTTATGTTTTCGGTTCGGTTTGTTTGTTTGTTTGTTTGTTTGTTTGTTTCTCTGTTTGTCTGTCTGTCTGTGGACAACGTAGAGGCCACATTTCTACACGGAATCACTTCAAACTTGGCCAAGTAGTTCCCCAATGTGTATGGAAGAACTGATTAAATTTTGGTCAAGGTCACCCCAAGGTCAAGGTCACAGGGGTCACTGGTGTCACTATGACATAAGTGGCCATATCAAGAGACAGAAATAAAGCACTGACTTTTGCATAAGCCAACAGGGAAGTCCTAGTCCAGGCGCAACCCATGGGTGATGTTCAAATTTATAAAGGTCAAAGGTCAAGGTCATATTGGTGCATTATATCAATGTCATATTAAGTATCAGTGGCAAATGAACAAAGATCACTTGAAGGTCAAAAGTCAAGCAGGTCACTTGAAGGTCAAGGTCACGTGAAGGTCAAGGTCACGTGAAGGTCAAGGTCACCTGAAGGTCAAGGTCACGTGCGGAGGTATGTCCTCTACGAGGACCATGTCCGCGTTCAGGACTTGCTCACTTGTTATTATTATTTTTATTGTTGTTGTTGTTGTTGCTGTG
>NW_027172060.1:380000-397507 GCF_036898095.1 Palaemon carinicauda | reverse complement strand
ATCCTTTTGTAAGTACAAGTGCCCACGATGAGTAGTAAAGGGGGCCCTTTTAGTGCAAATGGCAAGGAGGGTCCGAAGGGCTTGCTCTGGGATATTTAATTCAGGAGTCGTCTCGTCCCTGTAGACTCTATCGGCAATAAGGTCGATGGTTTCGTCGACAGGGACATTAGTAAACAAAGATTCGACATCCATCGATGCTATGACCCCCTCGCCGCGGACGTCCTTGATCCTCTCTAGGAATTCGGCAGAGGAGGCCACACAGTGGCGGTCGGGGACATATGTCGTCAAAATCGTGTTCAGTTTCTTGGCCAGAGAATTTAACTTAAGATCTCCCTAATTCTAACTCCTGGCACAAATATCCTTAAAGTTTCCTTTTAGGATATTGCATAATACCAGGGGACGTATTCTTGACACGCCACATAACAATCTGCACCCCGTATAGCGTTTACGCTTCGAGGGGGGAAAAGTGGTAAAATAAAAGATGAGCCATTAGTAAGGTTCCCTTCCTCCGTTACTGTTTAAGTACTCAGATGGCGCCATAATTGCCACGATCTTTATTCCTTGTAGCATTGAGCCTGTACTTATAGATACAGTATTATTGGGAGGGATCCTGCCAAGACCTTTCATAGAAAGGAGGGTGGGGCCATCAGGACAACATGGCTATCTCACCAAAAAATAGATTTTTCGCTTCGCTCAAAATCCGTTTTTTGGGCTCAGGCCTTAGCTATTTCCGGGATAAGTTTGAGCCCAATGTTTCTCCTTTAAAGAGCTGTCCTCCCCTGAAGTCTGAAGTTCTATGAAGATAGACCTTTAGACACTCTACTGGACACAGTGAGACATCTTCCTTCAGAGGGCAGATTCCCCATGGACCCCACCTCTTGGTGGGTAGCTCATTCTTGGCAAAGAAACGTTGGGTCGGGAAAGAGATTCAGTTCTCCCGTTTCAGTAAAATGGATATGGCCCTCTTCCCTAGAAAAGGCCACTATCTCACTAACTCTAACCCCTGAGGCTAGAGCAAACAAGAAAATAACTTTTAGAGTCAAATGTTTCAGAGAGCAATTTTTGTTATCCAATATTGAAGCCAAATGTAGTACCTTATCCAAAGACCATGAAATGGGCATTGGAGGTGCTGCCGGCCTAAGCCTAGCACAGGCCTTAGGGATTTTGTTAAAAATTTCATTAGAAAAGTCTACTTGGAAAGCGTAAAGCATGCGTTTAGTCAAGGCAGATTTACACGTAGTTATCGTATTGGCTGCTAAACCTTGTTCATGAAGGTGAATAAAGAAAGATAAGCAGAAATCTGTTGAGATTTTCTTTGGTGTCTTTGCTTTGACAAAGGCCACCCACTTCTTCCAAGATGACTTATATTGCCTTCTGGTAGATTTAGACTTATATTCCTCTAAGAAGTCTATACTCTCTTTCGAGATCCCAAACCTCTTACTTACTGCTAGGGAGAGAAAATCATAAGATGAAGGTCTTGGGTTTTCTGTAATGAAGCGAAGACAGTCGACTTCTGTACTTGTTGAGATAGAACTGGGTCCGGCAGGGGAATCAGCCACGGCTGCAATTCCAAAACTAGAGGGAACCAGTTGCTCCGGGGCCACTTGGGAGCCACTAGGGCTGCTGTTCCTTGAAAAGATCTCAGCTTGTTGAGGATCTTCATCAGCAGGTTGAATGTAGGGAACAGATAAATCCTGTTCCAACTGTTCCAGTCGAGGGACATGGCCATCCACTGCTTCCGCTAGAGGGTTCTCGTATGGGGCCACGTATCGAGGAAGTTTCTAGTTGTCGCTCTTCGCGAAGAGGTCGATCTGCAGTTCCGGGATTTGATGTAAGATGAAGGAGAATGATCTTGCATCTAGGGACCATTCTGACTCTATCAGAGTTAGCCTGGATAAAGCGTCCGCCGTCACATTGCGGCACCCTTGAAGGTGGACTGCTGATAAGTGCCATCTCCTCTTTTCCGCTAAGTGGAAGATGGCCAACAATACTTGGTTGAGTTGAGGTGATCTCGAGCCTTGACGATTCAGACATCTCATTACTACCTCGCTGTCCAGAATCAGTCTTATGTGGACCGAAGGGTGAGGGGATAATTTCTTCAGTGTAAGGAAGACTGCCATGGCCTCCAAAATGTTGATGTGGAAGGTCTTGAATAGAGAGGACCAAGTTCCTTGAACTTCCAGATGATGAGAGTGACCTCCCCATCCTTCCAATGATGCGTCCGTGTGGATGATGACTGAGGGTGGAGGTGGTTTCAGAGGTGTTGACTTCTTCAAATTTTTGGCCTCCATGGCTTGAGAAGTGATCGAAGTTGGATCGGTATTGGTCTTCTTAGATCTCTTAGAGCGTTTGATGCGTATCTTCTCCAGACTCCCGATGCATCTTTTAGCTGTGCTCTTAGCACTGGGTCTATCACTGATGCAAACTGGAGGGAGCCCAGCACTCTCTCCTGTTGGCGTCTTGAAATCCTGTTGGATTTTAGTAGTCTCTGGACAGATCTCGTTATCTCTCCCCTCTTTTTTAATGGAATGGAAAGGCGATGTGACTGTAAGTTCTAATGTATACCTAGCCATTGAAACTTCTAAGCTGGAGACAGTCGAGACTTTTTGGTGTTGATTTTGAATCCCAGATGTTCCAGGAACTGGATCACTTTCTTGGATGCTTGCATGCATTTCGTCTCAGATGCTGCCCACACCAGCCAATCGTCCAGGTAGGATATCACCTGGACACCTTGTACGCGTAGTTGTTGAATGACTGCTTCTGCAAGCTTCGTGAAGATCCTTGGGGCTATGTCTAGTCTGAAGGGCATGGCTCTGAGAGCGTACTTTCTTTTTTGTAGCCTGAATTCTGGGTAGGAGGAGAGTTGGCAATTGATCGGAATGTGCCAATAGGCATCTGCCATTTCTATGGAGACTGTGTATGCCCTTTTGGGCAGCAGGGCCCTTATGTGTTGAAGGGTCAGCATCTTGAACTTGTTGTTTTCTATGAACTTGGTGAGTGGCGACAAACCCAGAATGACTCTGAGTTTGTCTGAGTCCTTCTTGGGAACACAAAACTGCCTTCCTTGGAATTTGATGTACTTTGCCCTCCTTATCACCCGTTTGCTCAAGAGCTCCCGGGTATATTCTTCCAGAACGAGGGTGGAGTGTTGAAAGAATTGAGGGAATGATGGTGGAGCTGTCCTCCAGCTCCAACCCAGTCCGTTCTTGATTAGGTTGTGGGCCCAGGGATTGAAGGTCCAACGATCCCGAAATAGTCGGAGTCTTCCTCCCACTGGAAGCATATCATTGCTTCTGGTTTCCGGAGGACTTGCCTCCTTGACCGCGTCCTCCCCTATCCCCGATTTCTGTCGAGGGACGTCTAGAAGAACCTCTGTTTGACCACCTACCTTTAGGGCGAAAGGTAGTGGTCTGCCTCTCATAGGCGGGAGTGAAGGCTGGTGACTGAGTCCCCACCTGCTACGGTACCATCTGCTAGGCGGGTTGGGGCTGTGCCACCATCTGAGGCACCGCGGCCATGGGAAGTTGTTGTTGTCTAACAGGGCGAGAAGGTAACCTTGGCCTCTTTGTCCTCCGTTTCAATTGGGGACCCTCATCCGGGGAAGACTTCCTCTTAGCCGACATGCCCCACTTCTGGAGAAGATTCTTATTCTCCGTGGCGGCCTTGTCGACTATTTCTTTGACCACTTCATTCGGGAAGAGGTCTTTCCCCCAGATGTTGGAAGATATCAACTTCCTGGGTTCGTGTCTTACCGTAGCCGAGGCAAACACGAACTCCCTATAAGCCCTTCTAGCCCTAACAAAGCTATAAAAGTCTTTAGTTAGGGTTGCCAAGTGTTTTTTCGCTGTGACCATGAACATATCTGGGGACCTATGTTCACTGGCCATTGCATCCATTAGAGTTGGTGAAGCCCCTCTCCTTCAGACTGCTAGCTAGCAAAGCTTGAGCCTTTGTATGGTCAAACACTATGACTTCCATAGGATCTGTCTCCTCCTTGGATACAGGTTCTGTCCTTAGATGAACAAAGCAGTCAGGATAGGACTCAAAGCTGGGCCAGAACTCAATGTCCTCGATAAGGACAGCTCCCAGCTTTTCTGAGATGAAGATCTTGCCGTTCGTTATTGGCATGTACTCGGCATGCCTCCTTGAGTTTACCTCG
Source organism: Palaemon carinicauda (assembly GCF_036898095.1). Lineage (NCBI taxonomy): Eukaryota > Metazoa > Arthropoda > Malacostraca > Decapoda > Palaemonidae > Palaemon > Palaemon carinicauda. The sequence continues at coordinate 393,348 of NW_027172060.1, read as the reverse complement.
GAGCACGAGGGAAGATCCTTCACATTAAGTCTCCAATGAGACCCACAGACCGATGCAAGCTTGTGAATCTCCTTCCTTAGCACAGCCTCCCTTTCTTCCCTCTTCTTCTGAAAAGTCTCCATCATGGCTCTAATGGCAGATAGGGTGTCATCCGACTTATCAGGTGGAGGAGCGGAGGACGTAGAGGGCACTGGTTCTGGGGCGGGAACCGACAAAACAGACACTATTTCGACTTCATCCTCTTCCGTCTCTGGAGCCAACGTTGACTCCTCTTCTTGACCTTCAGCCAGAAGGTCCTTTTTGGTGTCCTCTGACACCTCTGACATCCTCTCATCATCAAGATGGATGTCCTTCATCGCATTCGAGACGTCCGTGTACATGGCTCTCTGGATGCAAGGAGTCTCAGGGTTAGGCTGAGGAATGACAGTATCCGCAGATGCTTTGGGGATTAGATAGGCCCTCATATGCTCATTGGGGAGGTGAGGCCCCATGGTATTTTTCTTGAAGCAAAGAACCCATCTGCGCAGCTTATTCCGAGGTGCATCCCTTGACTCCGTTGTCTTGGGGTTCTCAAAAGCCTCATAAACTTAGTCTTTACACACTGTACATACCTGGGGATCCCAATATTTGAGAGGTCCTTTGGTGATGGAACAATGGGAGTGCGTCCTACACTCCAGATGGCCGCAGAAGTCCCTGCTACGCACGTTGCAGAAGACGCTGCCGCACTTCACATGGTCCTCCTGTAAAGAGAGGAAAATAAAATGAGTATAATGTAGTTCATCTCACTAGATAAACTAATAAATATTATTAATAATATTTTCCATTTTATTTTATTGCATATAGCTTAGGATAGATAAGCTAGAAATGAGTTAGGAAAGACACATACGTGTGTTTCCCGCCCAGCCAATCGCTGTGACCTCCCTCAATATTAACCCTAGGGTTATCTTCCTCACGAGGCCCGGTGGAAGAGTCTAGCCTATAAGGATAGAAGAGTGTAACTAACACTAACTTCCAAAAGGATTCATAATGAGAGTCATTAATAACTGATCATCTATCAGTATACAGAAAGGGAATTCCTTTCCCTATCTTATAAGGTCTCAACAATAGACTGCGCCTGGACACACAGAGTATGTTGGAAAATTTAACTACTGTATACTTTTATACCATAGTTTTCTGTCTGCAGTATGCTCTATACTACAGATGTACTGGCTACTGTATATACATATACTGTAGTTGCCGGCAAGGCTAGTACCTAAGGCACAGTTCAACTGACACAACATTGAAAAATTAGTAGCCGACGGCCCACCGGATTGCCAGCGGCTTACCGGACGCTGGCGGGTCACCGGCTGTCAGCACACTAGCCCAGACTGCATTCTATGTGACAGGGTAGTTGCCGGTAGACCGAACTTGGCCGGCTCTTGCCAGCTAAGTCAGTTATGTCAGTGAATCATTGGCTGTCGGCCCACAAGTCTAGCCAGCTTCTTGCCGGCAAGGTTAGTGGCCGGCAGCTGCCAGTTAGGTTAGTACCTGGTGGCACTAGCCAAGAGAGAGAGAAAGCAAGGAGTAAAGGGTGATGTAAGAGCACTGTCTCACTTCCTTCCTCCAGAATGAGGGTTCTAATGGAAGGGGAGAATATAAGATAATCGAGCTTCCACCCATCCACCTCTGTTGCCGGTCCCTGCTGGTCATAGGATGTGAATGGCAGCCAAAGAGAGGACTGAAGAACACTCCAAAGTAAATGGATCTTCTGCCGGCAGCTGGTCCTGTCGACACAGCTATCCCGGAGCTCTGTGTCTGATAGTGAAGCTGAACGACTAGGCCATACAAGGAGAAGCCCAAGCCGGCCCTGCAACCTGCTGGCAAGTGGTGAGATTGCAGGACGACGGCTAAAAGGATGTGATGGCTAGGCTATCACTAAAGGACTGAATGGGGAGGAAAAAGGGTCCTGCATAAGGTGTGAGAGGAGCCGGTAGTATGCCGGGCCTACCACACCTTGAGAAAGCTCTGTTTCAGTATTAGCGCCATCCTAGGCGGACGGAGAATTTATTCCCCAGCCTAGGGTCTAATACAGTAAGGGGGCCAGGAATCATCTAGCCGCCACCCTTAATCATAGAGAAACAGATATCCAGTGCTGGCGCCATCCTAGGCAGCAGAATAATCTGTATTCTTCAGCCTAGGGTCTGCGAGCACAGGACTAGTCGACTAAACCACAGGGAGAAGGGGGAATCACATGACCCCTTCAAGTGTAGTCTAGGGAGGCAAAGCCTCCTATGCCAACAACCAAAACCCGATAGGGGAATGTATTCACCCTGTCGACCAGTTGCTGGCACACGACAAGTACTCTGAGGTTCTGACCTCAACCCAAAGCTTACCATCTGCAGCTAGGGGAAGGGGCAGAAAAAAACCCTAGCCTAGTGTTGCCTGAATGACAACTCGAGGCAAGACCAACCAGGAGTGTAGCCATAGGCTACACTCAGCGGGAGGAGGGATTACCCTATATATGAGGGTAACCGGGGAGATTGTATGAAAGTATACTAAAGCCCCTAGGCTTCTAGCCTAGTGACAGTGAGATCAACTACCTAACTCATCGAAGCTCTGTCGTATACTATCTTAGAAGAGGAAATTTTATATGCAATCAATATATCTTACATGTATAAATTGCCTAATATCTTCATTTAAATTTATTAGCACCAGGAACAAAAATTATATCATGCAAGAAAGTAAACTATAATGCCTAGGCTAGGAAGCCTAGCGTAAACAAGATCGGCTACCTAAATCGCCGAAACTAATGGGAATACTATCGGCATAATATAATTAATTCCTAGCAATGAAGACTAAATAGCTAATTATTTTCATTTAAGCTATTATACCGGGAAAGTTGTTTTACCCTAACTAAATAACTCATGCATTACGAACGACAGCGCCGAAGACGCCTTCGGTCCAGGCAATAGCTCTGCCGAAAAATTAGTTTAATTCGATTAAATTTTTTACTTTACGGCCAGAGCTAAATTTATACAGAATGAGAATCAAATACTCAACTTTACAGAGGCAGAAGAGGCTGGAGATTGCATAAATCCATATTACGGGAGAGCACAGGGAAAACTACCGAGTGAGATCACTATAGAAAAAGGAATAAAGAGTGGCGATTATGGCGCCATCTGAGTACTCAAACAGTAACTGAGGAAGGAAACCTTATCAACGGCTCCTCCTTTATTTTGCCACTTTTCCCCCTCGAAGCGTAAATGGAATGCGGGGTGTAGATTGCTATGCTGCGTGTCAAGAATACGTCCCCTTATATTATGCAATATCCCAAAAGGAAACTTTAAGGATATTCGCGCCAGGAGTAGGAATTCTGGAGACCTTAAGTTAAATTCTCTGGGAATATCACCGTAGTCAAATATACCCTAAGAAGCTACTTAAAGGAACCTTCCATCAGGAGGACATGGCCTTAGCCCAAAAATGGCGCTCGCGCGAGCGAGAATAATGGCGCTCGCACGAGGAAGAATATTGGTGCTCGTGTGAGGGAGACTGATGGCACGCGCAGAATATTCGCGGGCACGCATGAGAATCACGATGTGCACGTGGGAATGTTGGCGCACATCTGCTAAAGGCTTGGGGCGCACGCGCAGGAGAATTTCCCCTAGCACTCGGGTGAATGTCGGCGCGCATCCCTAGGAGAAGGTTGGCGAGCGTGCGCATGGGCGCGTATATCCTTGAGAAGGCTGGCGCATTGGTAAAGGATGGCACGCGGGTGAAGGCAGTATGGCTGACTCATCTTCAAACCTTCTAACCGGAAAAAGTTGGCACGCAGGAGAGTATGATGTAGGGCACGCATGAGCACGTGGAAGAGAATGTTAGCGCGCAGGAGAACGATGTCGCGCAGGTGAGTGTTGGTGCGCAGGGCCCCTGGGGGCAGTGTGCGCAGGAGATCATTAGCGCATGTGCGCATGAGGGCACGCATGGCGCGTGGTGGATCTATGCTCTTGCTGGAGCATATGCGCATGTTGACGCGTAAACACTCATGATGCCCTGTATAAGGGCGAGTAGAATGATCAGCGCGCTGTAGTGATGGGGCTTGATGAGCTACGGATGAGCGCTGTTCAGGTTTTGTGGGCGCGTAGCATGTAAACTGTTGCCGCGCAATAGCTCGTTCAGGTGGAGCCTTGTTAGGCCCATGCAGGAACGGCAACGGCAGGTCGGCAGGTCTGTCGATGTGTCCTTTAAAAGGACGACCTTCTACCGAAGGAGATCGCGAACGATCTGCAGAGAGGTTCAGGACCAATGCAGGTGCAGTGATAGATGATCGGTCTAGAGGCTCCTCTTCGGGGGTCTGCATAAAAGACGTTGAACCAAAGAGGCGCCTCCTCACCGCAGGTGAAGGAAGGCCTCTATAGCGAAGAAAAAGGCGAGCCTACCAACGGATGCGCCCTCTGGGGCCGTTGGATCAGCAAGCTGACCTTCAGTAGTCCTCTGAAGAGGAGTGTCTGTAAGTGAACTCCCCCAAAGGGGAGAAACACTAGCAGGAGAGACTGGCGATGGACTTAGTTCCCCCTCGTAGGATGATCAGGAATGGGGGAAACTAAGCCATCAGCTACCGTAGACTCTGGAGTGGAAGAGGAGTTGGGCGAAACCGCATTGGATACCTCTGACACCACAACGTTGACAAGAGACAGAGGATCAACCCCTGACGGTGATGATAATTGCTTGACAGCAGCACCCAGGCGGATATAATCAAGCAAAATCTCCTTGGAGGGCGAACCCGTAAGCCCCAAAGAGGACAAAAGCTGAAAAAGGGAATTTTAAACAGAAGACTTACCTGGTAGTTATATATATAGCTTACATCTCTGATGTCACGGCAGAAATTTCAAAACTCGCGCCAATTGCCGATTGGATAGCCAGGTGTATCACCTGTGCGCCCTAGCGAGGTACCTTGGAACTATTCCATGTTCCCTCATATCTTCCCTGCCGACTCACGCGGCAAGGTCTTTGGATTTTTCACTTGCTGTAACCTGTATAATTGCAGTCATCTTGGTGATGTACAATTTACTATTGGCTTTCGCTAGTTTGGATTTATTTTAACTAAGAGTAGTGTTGGGTTATGATCGATATGTTCATAACTTGAAAGGAGTAGGATTAGGAGTTTTTTCCACCTACTGAAAAAAATAACAAACCTACTTTTAAAAACATAATGGAGGTAGGGGAACACTACCTCCACCCTATGACGTCACAATCATATGACGTAATCTTCGTAATTACTACGTAGTATGACTTGCATTTTAATTTCTTTTTCGGTGCAGTGAATGGAATTAAAACTCTTCTTACAAACTAAAAATAGTTAAGTTTTTAAATAAAAGGAATATATTATTTTTAGGAATATATTTTTCCCATTAGTGTTCTTTATTTAGATAATCATTGATCTATTTTCAGAGTTTAAATAAACTAACGTACAGTTAAAGTTACGATAAGCAGTTCTCTGTAAATCGAAACAGTATTACAATTAATTTGTATGGTTATTTATGAAAAGTATAATTCTACTTGAAGACCAAAGTATTTAAGTTCCTGTAATATAAAAGGAATATATTTTACTTTTTAAGAATATATTTTTCCTATTAGTATACTTTATTTAGAAAATCATCGATCTTTTTTCAGAGTTCAAATAAACTAGTGTACAGTTAAAGTTACGCTATGCAGTTCTCATTAAATTGATACATTATCACAAATTACACTGTATCGTTATTTATGAAAAGTAAAATTCTACTTAACAACCAAAGTATTTAAGTTCTTTTAATACAAAAGTAATATATTATTTTATAATATATTTAGCCTATTAGTATACTTAATTTAGAGAATCATCGATCTATTCTCAGAATTCAAATAAATCTAGCGTACAGTAAAAGTTACGCTACGTTGTTCTCAAACAATCAATAGAGTCTCACAAATTGTTTTTGATATTGGGGTTTCTAATATTAATCAAAGAACCTATTGAATTCTCATTCAAGCCCTTAGCGGATTAATATCTTTCACAGCAGGCAGGTCCAATTGATATTTTTAACTTAAACATAAGACTTACCCGGTAATTATATATAACTACCGGGTAAGTATATTTATTTTATAATGAAAATACGATGTTACATCTAATGTACATTCTTTTTACAAGGTAAAAGGCTTATATGTCTTTCCTTTGGTATTATGTGAAAGAATATTACAAAGTGCAATTTTCAGTGCAAATTAGTACAGTGAAGGGTGCGTCTGCTCGAACCTATCGTTATCCTAGCCTTAGACCTCTTCTAAGTTCCCCAACCCCTGGAAGAAGGAATGTCGATCGGCGAAAGGAAACGAGAGGCGTTAACGCTCAAGCAGACGTCCCCTCGAGCATTCCTGTTGTCGCTCCCCAGAATGCTCGGCCTCGTCGTTTGTAAGGCGAGGTAAAAGTGTTATCTTCACAGTCGGTTGACTCAGCTCACAGACAGAGCTGGCGTCATTCATATTTCACTTCCTTCTAAACAAATAGATAGCATCAAGAAGAACGATGAGCGTTGAGGAATAGACTACATCACACCAAGCGTTGAGTAGCTGGAGGTCACGACACGTAACACCGAGCGTGACGTCATCGAGCTTCCAGCAGGAAGTCATTGGACGACAAGCGTGACTTCATCGAGCTTCCAGCGTGACGTCATCCAGCTTCCTGTAGAACGCCGAGCTTCCTGTAGGACGTTGAGTGTCCAACAGGACGTCGAACATCTAGCACTACTAACGAGGCTGTAAGAGTTTGACACGATGTTTGGAACTGAGTGCAGCTTCTTTGTCTCTCTTGTTCTAGATGCGAACATCATAGTTCCTAGGGTCTGAATCACGAGGGTTTGAATCGCGAGAGTCTGAATCGCGAGCGCCATTGCTCTGAGAGTCACGTGGCGCCAAATGTCAAGCAGTTAAACAGGATGTCGAGTGTCAAGCAGTTAAGTGAGGTCGAGTGTCTAGCAGTTGGACGTGACGCCGAGTTTCAAACATAGTTCCGAGCGTCTCAATCGCGAGCGTTTAGTCGCGGGCGTCTAAACCGCGAACTTCATTGTTCAAAGAGTCACGTGGTGCTGAGCGTCAAACAGTTGCATGACATCTAGCGTCCAGCAGTTGGACTTAACGCAAGCAGTTAGACGCGACGTCGGGCATCAGGACTCGGATGTCGTTATTACACCAGTCGAGTCGAACGTCGAGATCGCGAACGTCTTAGTTCCGATCGTAATGAACGCGAGTGTCTACCGTTCGAACATAGTTATACCAGGCGATATTACTGAAAATATACAGAGAAAAAATATTAACTGGAAGAATTATTTTCACACACCAAGGCCCGCCTGTACAGACTCTTGGTGTCTAATGGAGGACGAGAAATAAACCCCTAAAAGTGAGTAAAAGTAAGTAATGATATTGGACCCATTGAGGCCAGAATTACAGGACCTTAAGGAGTTAACTCCTATGAAACAAGTTTCTACCTCAGTTAGAGACATGTAGGAAGAAGGGATCGACGATCTCCTTTCCATTATTTATCTTTTAGAGGAATTCTCGTAGGAGAAGATCCTAAGTTCCTCCATCCTTCAGTTGACTTATAGAAACTCATGAGAGTTTTTTCTGAAGAGTTTCCGAATTATCTTGTGCCTGCTGCTCCTTGTTCCGCTTTCAGAGTTTTCGCTAAGGAAGGCGTCGAAGGAGTCTATGTTTACTAAGATGGTGCTGTCTCGATCATCTAATAGAACTGGATGCAATCCAAATATTCCAGGATAACAAGGGTGGAGGTCTAGCCACGTTAAGGTCGAGGACCTTCTGGCAGCCCCATAGAGACTTTTACAACCCCCTGAGTGGATCGCTGAGTCTCTCAAGGAATGCAGGTAAATGAGACATAAAAACCTATGAAACCAACATCATTATCAGGTATACCAGGATAGCAAGGGTGGAGGTCTAGCCACGTTAAGATCGAGGACCTTGTGGCAGCCCCACAGACTCTTACAGCCCCCTGGGTGGATAGCTGAGTCTCTCAAGGAATGCAGGTAAATGAGACATATAAAACCTAGAAAGCCAGCTTCCTTATCAGGTATGCCAGGTTAGCAAGGGTGGAGGTCTAGCCACGTTAAGGTCGAAGACTTTGTGGTAGCCCCACAGAGACTTTTACAGCCCCCTGACTGGATAGTTGAGTCTCTTAAGGAATGCAGGCAATAGGGCAGGATAACTTTGAATCAGAAGTCAAAATTGAGGTACGCACCCCCCCCCCCCTTTTTCTTTCTCTCTTCTCCGTCAAGAGTTGGTCAAAGACACAGGTTTTCGTGTCTTAATCAGCAAGAAAGTTTCTGCATACTTTTTCTCTAAACCGCACAGACAACAGTAGGAGCCAGACTTAACTATTTCTGGCAAGCCTGGGAGAGGAGAGGAGCAGACCTTTGGTCCGTGCTATTACTAAAGGATGGATGCCAAATCTTTTTCCTAATGAAACCTCCTTTATTAAGTTACTCCGATAGACCTCTCTGCCCAATTCAGAGAGGAGCCAAAGACACAGACTATGCAACATCAAATGTCTCTCTAATGGGAGAGGGAGGCTATTGTCTGGTCCTGGATGTAACTGTTCTCAATGCCTTCGTTCAGAAGTCAAAGTTCTCCATGGAGACATCAAAATCAGTCCTTACAGCAGTAGGAAAGGTCCACTGGATGGTCTTTTTAGACCTCCGGGATGCTTACTTCCACATCCTCATCCTTCTGAATTTCAAGCAATTCCTGAAGGTTCGTGTATAGGAGTAAGTTGTCCAGTTTTGGGGCTCTTTGTTTCGGCCTAAGCACCACCCTTCAAATAGGTGGTGCGTCTGCTAGGACCTGTCTTTCTTCTCGCCCTAAACCCGGGGAGAAGGAATGTCGAACGTTCTAACCATAGACCTCTTCCAAAGAATGTCGACCTTAGACCTCTGCTAAGCTCCCCAACTCCCTGGGAGAAGGAATATCGAACAACAAAAAGAAACCAGAGGCTTTAGCTTCTGAGCAGACGCCTCCTCGAGCATACCTTTTGACGCTTGCCAGGGCGCTCACCTTCATCATAGGAAATGTGAGGGAAAACTTTTTTGTCATCTTCGGATAACGCAGCCAGATGAAGCTGGCGTCAAGCTTCCACACCTCTGAAGAGGAAGGTAGACCCGGTCAATCAGCGTCCTATCATGACACCGCAAGCTTTCGGTTGTGGGCTTTAGAGCAGTCCTGAGCGTTTTTCATTCTATCGAAGAAAGCTCTACTGCCAAGCCTCCTTTAAGGATATCAGTGACCGTCAAGAAATGTTCAACTCACCCAGTTGCAGGACAGTTGTCTGAGCCTGGCTTGACATAGGTTCATGCTCCTCCTCCTCCATCAGTCTGGTTCTTGTCCTCCGGACGCACTGCGCACTCTTTAAACGGTGTAAAAAGTGAGCTTGTGGTAGATGTGACATCTCCTGTACCACAACAAGTAGTCCCTAATTCTAATATGCTGCAAGATATACACAGAAACTCTCTTCGCTCGTGCAAGTTTATCAGCCTGCGGACAACAGAGAGTAGAAATCCTGGACCCTGAGCGTCAGGTAACTTCACACCTGGACGCCAAGCATCGTAGGGCTTCTAGTCAAGAGGTTCTTGACGACGAACGTCTTTACAACTCCATTGTTAAATGGCGTGTTTCAGCCGCTTTAATCAAAGGAGTCAAGCAGCCAGACATGACGTCGAGCGTCCAGCTAACAGAATGTCGAGCGTCCAGCAGGACCTGACGTCGAGCGTCCTTCTTTAACATGAGCGTCCTGCAAGACGTGACGTCAAGCGGGATGCGACGTCGAGCATCTAGCAGAACGCGACGTCGAACAGCTCGTGACATGGACGTGTACGCTTTCCACCGTTCAAATTCATTACTAAGTAATGCAAAAAGTTTGGGTCACATGAAGTTACCAGATTGATTTTAGTGGCCCACTTTTGGCCCTCAAGAGAGTGGTTCACAGAGGTTCTGGAATGGATGGTAAACACTCCAAGAAGCTTTTCTTTAAGAATAGTTCTACTCAAACAACCCCACTTGGAATGATACCATCAACAATCTCCAAGCTCTTCATCTAACTGTCTTCAGTTTGTCGGAAAACTCACAAGAGCTAGAGGTTTTTCGAAGGAAGCATCTAGGGCTATTGCTAGAGTAAGAAGGACGTGTACCGTCTAGGTTTACCAATCCAAGTGGAAGTTTTTAGAGAGTGGTGCAGAGTCAACTCTGTTTCCTCACCCAGTACCTCTATAACTCAGATTGTTGCCTTCCTCTTGTATCTTCGAAGGAAATTTAATTTTTTCATCCTCTACCATTAAGGGATACAAGAGTATGTTAGCAACCGTATTCAGGCCAACACTTGGACCTTTCTAATGTTAAAGACCTACAGTAACTTCTCTCAAATCGTTCGAAACATCAAAGCAATACTTCTAGGATTCCCCAGCTTGGAATCTAGATTTAGTCCTGAAGTTCATTAAGAGTGACATGTTTGAGCCCTAATTCAGCTTCATTTAAGGACCTCACGATGAAGACTCTATTTTTGCTCAGTCTGGCGACAGCTAAAAGAGTCAGTGGGATTCATGCTTTCAGTTAAAATGTGGTTTTTCTCGAGACATAAAACTATCGGCTCATTGCAGTTAGGTTTTCTCGCCAAGAATAAACACTCTTCTCAAACTTGGCCCATGGCTTTTGAGTTTCCAAACCTTTCGGATGTGGTTGGCGAGGAGTTGGAGAAGGGTCCTGTGTCCAGTAAAAGCCCTGAAGTTCTACCTGGACTGAATGGAAAAGTTGCGAGGCAAGACAGAAGCTCTTTGGTGCTCGGTCTAGGAGCCCTGGTTACAGAGGTCGAAGAATGCACTTTCATTCTTCATCAGGCTCTTAATAAGAGAAACTCATGCACATTGCAGTAAGGCAGACCGCAAGAGTTTTTAAGTCAGACGCATGAGGTTAGAACTGTAGCAACTTTGGTGGCCTTCAGACAAAATAAATCGTTGCAGAGTATTATGGACACAACCTTTTGGAGGAGTAAATCTGTATTCACTTCACATTATTTTAAACGTGTCCAGACTCTTTATGAGGACTGCTTCACTCTGGGACCATTCGTAGAAACTACTTTCCCATAATCCTAATACCCTTTTCTTCTCTTGGAACTTTTGTATTTTTATGGTTGTTTGTGGTGATTACGACAGTCTCCCACAATCATTGATTTTAGTCAGGTGGTCAAATTGTTCCTTGAGAGTGCCCAGAACAAGGGTATTGGAAGAGGTTCTGTCACATAGAGTTTTTCAGACCGGTTTGACAGCTCCTAGAGGTCTTCAGCGCCCTGGGTGGATCGCTGGATCTCATAAGGAAAGCGGACATAATGAAAGAATTCATTGAAGTCAGCTTCCTTATCAGGTACGTACACTTAAGTTAGTTTATTAACTCTTAAGTAAAATTCAAACTATATTGGCTGTCTCTAACCCTCCACCAAAGCTGTTAATCAGCTATATATATAACTACCAGGTAAGTCTTATGTTTAAAAATGTTATTTTCATTATAAAACAAATTTTTTAACATACTTACCTGGTAGTTATATATAATTAAATTCCCACCCTCCTCCCCTCTAGGGACTAGAGGCATGGAAGATATGAGGGAACATGGAATAGTTCCAAGGTACCTCGCTAGGGCGCACAGGTGACACACCTGGCTATCCAATCGGCAATTGGCGCGAGTTTTGAAATTTCTGCCGTGACGTCAGAGACGTAAGCTATATATATAACTACCAAGTAAGTATGTTCAAAAACTTATTTTATAATGAAAATAATATGTTAGTGACATGTCCTCCCCCGGGGGGAGAGGTGGAGCTGCTTCGCTAGGAGAAACAACGTCATCTCTCGAAACCCAAGGTTAGTTAGAAATAATTCAGTCTACGCTACCACTCGACAGTCTCTCGAAAGAGACCGACTGAGTGGGAGCTTTGGAGGAGGTTTGGGCAACGGAAGAAGAGGCCTTGGGTTTTTCTCCCTTCGAAGCAGCTTTCGAAGGAGAAATATCACGCTTGGACTTCTTCTTCCGTCGTCACGAAAACCTCTCCCACTGGGAGGCAGACCACTCCCTACACTCACTACACTTGTTGACACTATCACACCGTTGGCCCCTACAAGAAGGACAAAGGGCGTGAGGATCAGTCTTGACTGCCGACATGAACGTTCCACAGGGGCGGTCAGGAAAACCAGGGTAGGTGCGCATGGTCGCAGAGGCCAACTTCACATACAGTACACAGTAACTAGAAAAGGAAAGAACAAAAAGCATTAATGGCTGCCAATATGACAGCGAGGATGAGAGTGTACATGTCCGACCACCATCCGAGCCAAGAGCAAAGCGAGCTCAAGCACAGGTGTGTGATGGGGGGTAGCAAGCTACCCTCCCCTACCCCCCCTAACTAGCGGTGTGTTTAGTAAACCCTCGTTAAAAATTAATGGCTCGTCATTTCAGCTACGCCGAAAGCAATACCCCTATTAAATAGCGTGGTTTGTATTCCAATTACGGAACAAATTATTTTTAATATGATATTTTCGTAATGAAATAAATTTTTGAACATACTTACCCGCTGGTTATATAAAAATGGCTTTAGTCCTTGACGTCCAGCAAAAATTCAAAAACTCGCGGCAATCGCAGATAGAGTTGCCAGGCGTACACTAGCGCCCTCACGGTAGATAGGCCGAACTATTCCATCCATCACCAGATCTTCCATGCCCATAGGTCTCTAGAGGGGAGGAGGGTGGGATTATAAGTTATATAACCAGCGGGTAAGTATGTTCAAAAATTTATTTTATTATGAAAATATCATTTTTAAACACTAAACTTACCCGCTGGTTATATAAAAATGGCTGATTGACACCCTTGGTGGAGTGTTAGAGACAGCAACATAGTTGGAAATTCACTTAAGAGTTAAATAAAACAAGCTTAAGGGTTCGTACCTGTTAAGGAAGCTGACTTCAATGATTCTCTGCCTCATTCTGTCTGCTATCCTTATGAGATCCAGCGGTCCACCCAGGGGGCTGAAGATCTCTAGGAGCTGTCAAAGGGGTAATAACCTCTATGCTGACAGGACCTCAACTAATACCCTTGTTCCGGGCGCTCTCAAGGAACAAAATGACCTCCTGACTAAATCAAAGATTGCGGAAGACTGTCGACCAATCTCCACATACAACCATAAAAAATATACAAGTTCCAAGAGGAGAAAAAGGGTACTAGGGATTAGGGGAGCGTAGTGGTAGACCCTTCACCTACTACTGCATTCGCTGCCACGAATGGTCCCAAAGTGTAGCAGTCCTCATAAAGA
>NW_027172060.1:372500-375000 GCF_036898095.1 Palaemon carinicauda | reverse complement strand
AAATCACTTCTCAATAAGGATTGCCAAAAGCTTAGTTTGCGTTCAATAAGTATTTATAATTCCGAAAATGGAAACTATATTAAGAAATTGACACATCCTTTTTGTTTGATATCATTGAAGGAAAATGTATCTGATGATTCATTATCTTCACCAATCCTGAATTATTGCTCATCAAACAATAGCAACAGTCCGTCATAAAGAAAAGATCAGTAACAATTCAAAACCAAAATACGACAATTGAACAATTAATTACAAATATGAACACAATTCCAGATGACCTGTCTTTAAAATATTCAAAGGTATTTTCTGACTACTTCACCTCAATTCCTGAAAGTAATTATCAGCCTGGGAGTATAAACTTCTTAAGGAAATTAGTTTTGTTACTCTTCCGGATTTACCAGAAACCACTGAATCCCTGTAACTGTATAGGCTGAAACCTTTGAACACTAATCAGCAGAATGAAAGCTCTGCGCATTTAAAGGGATCAGATCCTTCTAATCAAATGAAAAAGCGTTATACCACACCACGAAGGGAAGATTTGAAGGAACCCTTCAGTATGTAAAAGAAACCACTCTTTATTAAATGATGATAATGACAGAAATAATCTAAGCCAAGAAAAAAAAAGACGGAACAGGGTGTTGAAAATATAATGACAACTTACACTGAAACACCATCATTATATTCAACTACTTTGAAATTTTCTATTATATTCTGTCAAATATTTTGTTTTCTTTGTGTTTATAGTGCAAATGAATCACGAGCTTCTTATAATCGAAGATCTTCAGAATATACTCTTTGGTTTGGAGGTCCAAAAACTTCACCAAATAGAAAAGAAAACAGAAAATATTGACCCTGTAATAACTTAAAATGAAAAATCAGAATACTCAGAACAAATTCATATAATTGATACTTCAGATTCCATTATATATCACTCATAGAATGCAGTCAATCACTGATAGACACCATCAATAATAAAACTACGGTAAACAGGCCATGATGCAATACATCCCCTACAAATGATTCAAAGGATAATCAAACTGAAAAAAAAAATTGTACCTCATGAATATAAATATTAGCTATTACAATTCAATACCTAAGCATACAATTAATGCTTCAGATATCAATGTCTTTAAATATCCCACAAAAGTAAAAAAAAAATAGTCTCCACAGGGTGAGATTTGAAAAAGGTCAACATGAGATTAGCAACTGTTCCAAGTGAAAACACCATTGTCAGACTTACACGGTACAAACATTAACAGATTGTAGCAGATGAGCAACCCTCTTCAATTTACTCATCTAATAATGAGGCTGGTATGAGTACTTATACCATAAAACCAAATTATGAGACACCAAGAAAAATTCAGAAATAAACCAACATTCTTGTATACAAAACACAGGGATAAAATGTCCAATCATGAAAAAGTTAGGTTATCACGTATAAGAAAACATAAATTAGACAAAAATTATTATGTAAATAAAATCATCTGCCTCATTGAAAGTTAAATATTTCTCTATCCTCTAGGTCCCTCAAAAGACACTTTGTCTGAGGATCCGTTGCTTTCCATCATCTGTTAAATGGCTCATCTATGACAGAAGAAACTGCTACAAAATTAAGCAGTGAGTATCTTCAACTAAATCAAACTGAGGCGACATTTGTAAATATATAAGAATATTATCAACGTACTATATAAAAATGCTAATAATAAAAACACATAGGTTAACTGTATGCAAAAAAAATACAAAAAAATAAATAAATAAATAAATAAATAAATAAATAAATAAATAAATAAAAAAACATCATCTGTATTAAACCGGTCTTCGCGCCAAGACGTATCTATCAACCATATAATTATTGAGAAAGCAATAACAATGGACAACTTAGACTTAGGGAGACATGAAAATCACAACTTACTGTCTTCAGAGGAAGATAATACTGAAAAAAAAATTGGAGATTTTCATATATGCAACTGTTCAAGAAAAGTATTTCGAAAATGAGAACATTGGCCACAGAAACAACAACTGAGATATTACATCAATTTCATATCCGAAAAGTGGTTAAAAAACTCTCTTGCAGTAGATAAACCTTAAAATGATAGCAACTCACACAGTACAGAGTGGCCAAAATCTGCTAAACCCCAAATATCTGATTTTTTTTATTTAAACAAAGACTTCCTTGTAATGACATGAAACGTTATAATGAAGTAAAGACCTTGGAGGATAGAAGAAAGACTCTTGAGGATATAATAAAGAATTCTAGCTTGAGTAGAAATATCAACATAAATTCCATCTTCCCCTCATAGGTTATCCCTGGTTCTCGTAACCCACATTTGGAACATTTGTACAATTTTCGAAAAGTTTCACACTCCACTAACCTCCAAAAATTACAATCATAACTTTTCAGGGCAAATTAAATGTTTACCAGTGAGGTTAATTCACCAGAATGGCTATCTCTATCTGTTGGTCCAAAGAAACTGTTATTATAGATTTCTATATCCCCAAA
>NW_027172060.1:350000-360000 GCF_036898095.1 Palaemon carinicauda | reverse complement strand
TATTAAACTAACGGTTTTCACAGAATTCTAACTTCTGGTGCGAGTACCCTAAGGTTTCCCTTTAGAATATTGTATATCAACAAGGGACGCGTGCATTAACACGTCACATGGCTATCTGCACCCTACCTAGCGTTTACGCCTTGAGGGGGAATGGTGGCCAGGTAACTAAGTTGCCGTTCCAAAGTTACCCTTCCTTCGTTACTGTTTCGGTACTCGCAATGTAAACAAACCGTCCGCCATACTGTGTGACCGTCACGTCCGTCCTCATTCCGTTCTAGCTTCCAACCAGCCTCCGCGATACAATACAGCAGGTATGGGCCAGGCATGCTGAACTGGAATAGTTGAGCGGGTCCATCAGGACGACATGGCCCTATCTCCCAAAAATAAATTTTTTCGCTTCTCTCAAAATACGTTTTTTTGGGCCCAAGCCATGTCGTCCTGATGGAAGTGTACTAGAGAATTAATGTATCGTGGATTTGTTTCCCATTTCAAGTGCCTTCTACTCCCATTAACATTCCTGCGGTCTGGTGACCGAAGAGACCGTGACATCTCTGTTAAATGTCACTACCAGTGCCATTGCAATGACCTTCTTCTCGCCCCCCTGGCAGGGAAGTCCTAATAGGACAAGAGGAACATCTCGAAGTAACCTGACGAGGATAGACTCACCTGGATTAAGAGATCGTGCCAGTTTCAAAGACAGATCAGAAGGGTAAATATTTGTGTAGGAACAAATTTTATACCATTAGGTGAGTGTATATTATGTAGTAGGTATATTAACTTTAATAAACTCTAGAAATATGTTAAATAAAACAAGAACTGCAATATATTTTCATGTGAAAAATAGGAGCGAAATTAGATGCATATGGTAAATAAAATAAATATTTTATTTGAAAATTGCATGGAAATATGGAAAAAAAGAACAATAATAATAATGGATAATAGACATAGATTTTCAGTAAGACGGTGATGCAGAATCTGAAAGGGAAATAGTTTGCCTTTAATCACCAGTTCCCTGAGGAACGCCAGTCTTTTGAAATCATGATACACTTCATGTCCAAGAACATGTGGCACATGTGTAAGAATCTATGTCACTTCACCTTAATAAAGAACAGTCTACTAGTGACATTAAGTGTCCCTTGTAATCACTATGTATCGCACTAGGGTCCACATAGGCACTCGTTTGAGTTAAAATCCTGAAAAAACTCACTGTCCTACGCAGCATTAAACAGCCGGTTTCATCACACTACCTGCTGCCACCATGAATCTCTTGACATCGTGCACCTGCTTCGAATAGTGTTTGAAGAAAACTTTAGGGGACCTCCAGCCTGTGAAGAATCGGAGGCTTTCAAAACCATTCCTTGGAAGAAATTTAGAGAAGAGGCGACTTTCCTAGGATCATGACATGTGGGTGTACTGTCAGGATCCACTCTGCGAATAAAGTAAGTGATTTTCGCTCTTAGTTGTTTTAGTGACAGATCACTTCGAAGATAGACCTTAACACTCTCCACTGGGCATAGAGAGACATCTTCCTTCGGGGGCAGATTCTCCAAGGGCCCCATCTTTTGGAGGGAAGTTGATTTTTTAGTAAGAAACGTGGGGTCAGGGAAGAGGATAAGTTCCCCCGTGTCAGCAAACTGTATCTGGCCCTCTTCTCTTGATAATGCCACTATTTCACTGACTCGGACTCTCGAGGCGAGAGCGAAAAGGAAGATACTTTTTGAGCCAAGTCTTTCAGAGGGCAAGAATTGCTGTCGAAGCTAGAGGCAAAATAGAGCACCTTAACCAGTGGAGGTGCTGGACGGAGTCTAGTACACGCCTTCGGGAGTTTATTGAAGATTTCGCTAGATAAATCTATTTGGAAGGCGTATAGAAGTGGTCTAGTCAAGGCTGATTTGCAGGTGGAAATCATATTGGCTGCTAGCCTTGTCCATGAAGGTGAATAAAGAAGGACATGCAAAAATCTATGGAGATTTCCATAGGATTTTTTGCCTTGACGAAGGATACCCACTTCTTCCAGGATGATTCATATTGCCTTCTGGTAGACTTTGTTTTGTATTCCTCCAGGAAGTCCAAACTTATATATATATATATATATATACATGCACACACAAGCATGCACACACCCACACAAACAAATATATATAGTATATATATATATATATATGTGTGTGTGTATGTATATATATAGATATATATATATATATATATATGTGTGTGTGTGTGTGTGTGTATATATATATACATACAATACATATATATATATATATATATACATATATATATATATATATATAATCTATATTTATATATACCCATATATATATATATATATATATTCATATATATAGATATATATATAAATATGTATAAATATATATATATATATATATACATATAAAATATATCTCTATATATATATATATATATATAGATGTACACACAGGCATGCACACACCAGCACACATACATGGATAGAATATATATATATATTATATATATATATATTGTATCTGTATTTGTGTGTGAGTGTGTGCATGCGTGTGTTTATCTATCTAGCTATCTATCTATCTATCTATCTATCTATCTATCTATCTATCTATCTATCTATATATATATATATATATATATATTTATGTATATATATAATATATATATATATATATATATATATTTATGTATATATATATATATATATATATATATATATATCTTTGTGTGTGTGTGTATGTGTCTGTATGTGTGTGAGTGGGTGTTTGCATGTGTGTGTATCTATCTATATATCTACCTTTTTATCTATCTATATATATATACCTATATATATATATATATATATATGTGTGTGTGTGTGTGTGTGTGGTTTGGGCGTGCGTGTGTGTGAGTATCTCTCTCTCTCTCTCTCTCTCTCTCTCTCTCTCTCTCTCTCTCTCTCTTTCGAAGTTTGGACTTTATAACTAGATGGCTAAAGACAGACAATCTCCTGCATTCCTTGTAGGCTTCTTCTACCCCATGGCTGGATGGCGTCTATTTCAGAGTTGCGTGACTCTGTTGCTTGGAGGAAATCTGTCCATTTCTATAGAGAGAATGTAGTAGGTGAAATCCAGACTTCCAAAGGGTGTTGCGTTGTCCAATAAGGTTGTAAAGGCCTCTCTTGCAGGAATATTGACAAGACAAGACTGACTGATATGGAGACCTTCTACATATATATTGTAGATTTCTAGGTGTTATATCAATATAGCTGCCAGTGATATGTAGCCTTCCAGTGACACTTCATTCATTCATTCATTCATTAAAAAAAATAAAAAAACTTGTTTTTTTTATGAGAGCTGCGTCGCTTATTGTTTTAAACGACCTCCCGCTTCCCGTTCAAACCTCTTGGCCCACAAAATAAATGATAACAGGTTCTTATAATATGCAAACACTTTTGTTCCCGATTTCTCTGAACATAAAATAATTTGATGGTGATATGGGAAAAAAAAATCTCCAACATATTAAGTAGGAAGAAGTATATTATCTCTTGTGCTTTTTTCCATTTAGACTTATTTCTTTAAGATATAAGATTAGACCATACATTTTTATATCTCTCTCTCTCTCTCTCTCTCTCTCTCTCTATCTCTCTCTCTCTCTCTCTCTCTCTCTCTCTCTCTCTCTCTCTCTCTCTCCTATGCTATCATCTTCTGACCTGACTCTGCTATGTTTGCAGTCGAAGAAAATAATATCGTTTAAACTTATCCTGGGAAGGAAGGTAAATGGTAAGTTTTCTTAAAAGTGAAATTTCTTATTATTATTTTTTTATTTTTTTTTTTTTAAATAGTGGTTTCAAGCTCTATATTTCAATCACTGATATGATGTTTGTCTGAATCCCACTATTTTATATCTGGTTTTTCGCAGCCAGATTAGATTGAAATCAGTAATAAACATATCGTAAGTATTAAAGGTCTTATAAACAGATTTAGCTGAAGTCAGATAATTATTTGAATCATGGTCTTTCCAAAATTCATTATTCTACCCCTTGTGTTTGCTTTTCTATAATAATAATAATAATAATAATAATAATAATAATAATAATAATAATAATAATAATAATAATAATAATAATAATAATAATAATAATAAATATAACTGTTATTATTATTATTATTATTATTATTATTATTATTATTATTATTATTATTATTATTATTATTATTATTATATCAATTGCTAAGCTAAAAACCCTAGTTGGAAAAGCAGATAGCTATAAGCCAAGGGGTCTCATACAGGGGAAAATAGCCCAGTGAGGAAAGGAAACATGGAAAAATAAAATATTTTATAGAACAGTAACAGTAACATTGAAATGAATATCTCCTATATAAAACTATAAAAATCTTTAACAAGACAAGAGGAAGAAAAATAGGATAGAATAGCCTGCCCGTGTCAACCCTCAAATAAGAGAACTCTAATCAAAGACAGGGGGAAGGCCATGGTACAGAGTCTATGGCACTACCCAAGACTAGAGAACAATGGTTTTTATTTTGGGGGTGTCCTCTTCCTAAAAGAGCTGCTTACCATAGCTAAAGAGTTTCCTACCCATACCCAAGAGGAAAAGTGTACACGGGACAATTACAGTGCAGTAGTTTAAACCCCTTGGGTGAAGATGAATTGTTTAGTAATATCAGTGTTGTCAAGGGCACATGAAAAGATGAGAATATGCAAAGAAATAGGCCAGACTATTCCGTGTGTGTGTGTGTGTGTGTGTGTGTGTGTGTGTGGGCAAACGGGGAAAATTAATCGTAACCAGAGAGAATGATCTGATGTACAGTAGTACTGTCTTGCAAGTCAAAGGAGCCCATAACCTCTCCAAGCGTTAGTATCTCAACGGGTGGCTGGTGCCCTGGCCAACCAGCTACCTACAATATGAATTAGAATATGATATGCTCATGAGTTTTACCTTTTCATGTATAAACTTTAGTGAAACCCCCTTTTTATTCTACTGTTTTTTTGGTTTTTTTTTTATACTATTGAAAACAGTATATGATTTTATTTTCTTCGAACTCTCTTTCATATCTTTCCTTTCACCTATCCACCTTTTCTGTCTTTTTCTTCCCATTTACCTAATAGTTATAATATTGAGTTATATAGATATCTCACCTGCATAGGAAATTCATTTTTTTTTTTTTTCTGCATATCCAAGCCAGTAAAAAAAACATATAACTTCATATACTGGCCTTATAAGCTTTTTTTTTTTTTTTTTTTTTTTTTTTTTTTTTTTGTTATATCATTCTGTCACTCACCCTTTTAATACATATTAGGCCCACGGCTTGAAAAGCGAATAATTTATCTTTATAGGCTCACTTTTACAATAGTAGATTAACACTTCTATAAAGGAGAATAGGTTCAACATTACCTTCAATAAACTACGCTCATTCAAAACATCTTCATGTTTGGCAAACCATTGCTACTTTTTTTAATCATCTATAACCTGACATGCCATACGATTTTGAGAAATACAAAGACAGTTTCACAAAGGTTTAATGCCATGGATTTGCTACCAATAGTATTTGGAAAGTTTTAATGCTATATTATCAAATTGAAAAAACATAGTAAATTTTCAGGAGGAACATATATTATGTGAATTATTCATTTAGGTTTTTGGGGATCTTATGAATACACAAACACCAGAAAAATATGTTAGATATTCCATTCATACTTTATTTAAATTTATCTACGTTCGACTTCACACATTAACTATCATTTAATTGTCTTTCTGTTCTACTCTAATTAAGATAAACAATTTATTATAGCCTGTCGAAAGAAGCCGGTGTTCCTTTATACATTTTTGCACAGAAAATATCCAAACAGGACAATATCTTTAAAAGGGTAGCAAGTGGATATCGAACATTTTACCCTCCGCAGATCGTGGGATTTACCTATAAATTGAAGGAAGATTTATTACCAACATATTTTATAGGAAAAGGAAGACTAATATATTGATCCTATTGTTATCTACCCTTGAGTCTTTCAGTAACATGTATTCTTAATGACTACCATCTTTTGTTTAGTTGTTTAGAGTTCGAAACAAATTTAATTATTTCTTTATTTTAATATGAATAATAAGAATATATATATATATATATATATATATATATATATATATATATATATATATGTATATATATATATATATATATATATATATATATATATATATATATATATAATATATATATATATATATATTTGGGCTTAGGCCATGTCGTGCTGATGGAAGTTCCTTCATTAGTAGCTTCCTAAGTATATGTGACTACAGTGATATATCCCAGAGAATTTACCGAAGGTATCTAGAAATCTAACTCCTGGAGCGAGTATCCCTTAAATTTCTTCAAGGGATATCGCGTAAGGACGTAACTTGACACATCTCATAGCTATTTACACCCCAAATAGCCTTTAACTTCGAGAGGAAAAGTGGCAAGAAAATAAGAGAGTCGTTCAAGAGGTAAAACTGTTCGACTCTCCTAAAGTACTGGCAATAGTTCGGCCATCCACCGCATCGCGGTGCCACCAAACCATTCTTTCATTTGTAGCTTTGCTGACCGGTTTTCCCTGTGTTATCTCGCTTTTTTCGAAGCTTTTCTTCTTAAATTATGGATTCCCTAGTTTCATTAGCTTCTGGAAAGTTAAGTAATATCTTTGAATTATGTAAATGTAAGCTCTTGCCAGTTTTGCTTTTCGATTGATATCGTAATTAACGTAACAAGAGCTGTTGCCGGCCCGAGGGCGTCATGACGTGATCGTTCTTTTGTTCATTTAGGTAGCAAGAACGATATTCCCGGCATCCTTGCTTTAATAACTTTAGCTATTTAGTACTTTAGGTAGGGATTTTTATATTATGTCATTGTTGTCGTGAATTTGGCGATAATTTCGAGCCTCACGAGTGCTAGGCTTCTAGCCTTGGCACTTTCACACCTCATGCATGATAAACCTTCCTGGTAAAGTTGTATTTAAGCTCAGGCAATATTTTATACAATTAAGATATTACTATTTTCTTTTCCTCTTCCATAGTAGTATAACAGAGCTACGTAGAACGTTTCTCTAAGCTCTCTAGCTTAATAACTTTAGTGCTTTAGTATACTTTATATGTCCCCATTACTCTTGTATTGTCTTTAGAGGTAAGATAGATATCATTGCCCCTTTAAGTCAATACTATCTCTATGAGTTATAAGAGTAATTACCTTTCCCTCTGATTAGCCTAGGCTATCCTCTGTTAATTTACTGTAACCTATGGTTGGGTAAATTTTCTGGGGCATTTCGTTTCCTTCTCCTTTTCTCTGAGCTGGCAACTGAGTAGCTTGTCAGCATCGAGTTTTGGAGTTGGGGACGGGACATCAGAGTAAGTCTGTGTTGGCATCTAGCTACCTGGATCTATACCGGCAACTGAGTAGCTTGTCGGTATTCCAGTAGGGCTAGTTGCTGTTCAGGAGGATTGCCTCCCTAGATCTTGTAGAGGTTATTGTTGCACAATTTCCTCTTTATGGTCTAGCAGACAGTCCTGTATCGGGGGTTTTTAACGGGAGGATAGGTTTCTTCCCGGTTTAGACCCCTGGTACGAGATTCTGTTCTATTGAGTTCGTTTTCGGACGTTCTCTCACTGTCTAATCCAACCTGGGGAATTGACTTCCCCTAGTTGATGCTTTTACGAGGACAGAATCCTTCAAGTTAAGTAATACCTTAGGGCATTGCTTTAACTTTGGACTATTCACCCCTTCCCTGCTCTCTCTTTTATGTTGAATGATCCAACACCCTTATGGCCGTGGTTCTACATAGGCTCCTCTGGACGTCTGTAGACCTGGCATGAGTTTTTTTGTCAGTGCCTGGTTAGGTTACTGACAGATAACCTCATATCTTTGAGTGTTCCTTAGAGTCCTCCCTTGGACTGCCTTCCATATCCCTTAAGATGGGATATGGTTGAGTGGAAGCCCGAATTGATGTCCCTCTTCTGCAGGCACACTCTTTCAGGATGTAGACGACATAGCTGATTCTTTGCCGTCTTCTATCCTTTTCTTTCTCTCTTTCTTTCTATCATGGGCTGTAGTCGGCAGTTATTCTGCCGACAATTTGGGTTGGCTAGGCTAACAGTTCGCTGTTTCTTTTACCTCGGACATCGTTGATCGATGGCGTTGGTGAGTGGGTAGGCCTGCCTGCCGGCAACTGAGTAGCTTGTCGGCAGCTGGCCAATGCCTTCCACCCATAGTGTAGCCAGCAGTGGCTGGCAGGCCCGGCAGATGCCTGCTTGCTGGCATATGCTGACTAGCCCATCATGCCGACAATGTCGGCAGGTCGACACTATATTTTTATTAACAGTAGTTGCCGGCAGGCTCGGCATACGCCTGCCTGCTGGCATTTACAGACTGGCCCTACATACCGACGACGTCGGTGGGGCTGGCAGTGTCGGCGGGGCCAGCAGTGTCGGCGGGGCCGGCAGTGTCGGCGGGTGTCGGCGGGGCCGGCAATGTCGGCTGGGCCGGCAGTGTCGGAGGGCCGGCAGTGTCGGCGACGCCGGCATTGTCGGCGATGCCGGCAGTGTCGGCGATGCCGGCAGTGTCGGCGATGCCGGCAGTGTCGGCGATGCCGGCAGTGTCGGCTGGGCCGGCAGTGTCAGCGGGATCTGCAGTGTCGGCAAGGCCGGCAGTGTCGGCAAGGCCGGCAATGTCGGCAGGGCCGCCAGGGCCGGCAGTGTCGGAGACATACTGCCGCCGGTAACGTCGGCGACATACTGCCGCCGGCAACTGCTGTATCCAGAAAAATATGATAAAATTTTTCCAACCTACAAGTGGTTCTTGTGTAGCCATTTGTGAGACCTTCATAGAGAGATGATTCTCTCTTATTTTAATGGTTATGTCCATTAAATTTATCCACTGTATTGAACTTTATAAGAGGATGTGTCAAGTAGACACTATATATCTTGGATATTCCCTCTGTTATTTAATTCCTTGTGAATTTCATGGTTTAATACTGGAAGGGGTCATAGCAAATGGCTGGATGGGAAACATATGGGTGTCTTTCCTACTATAGCTTACCCTATCGAAGCTAAATATAATAAATGTATTATGTTGAAATTTGGGAATTTCACAGTAAACTCGTTTGCTTTTCTTTTCTTTACAGGAGGAGAACAACTTTTGTAGGGTCCGCAGCAAGGACTTCTACGGACATGGCATGTGTAGGTCTCACGCCCGCTGTTCTGTCACCAAAGGGGCCCTCAAGTACTGGGACCCAGAGGCTTGTGCTGTGTGTGACAAGTTGGTTAAGGAGGCTTTTGATGATCAAAAGTCTGTGGAGTCTAGGAATGCAGCTATGATTATGCTGCGGAAATGGGTTAGAGGTTTTCAAAAGAATACCTCGGCCCCATAACTTCCTAATGCTAGGATGAGGGACTGTCTCTGCCCCGGAGCTCGTGACGATGCCGTCATTCCCCAGACTAAACCTGCGATCCCCTTGGTGCAACTCCCGGTTCAGAAACCTGGAGACCCTGACGTGGCGGATGCTTTAATGAGCGTCCACCTGGACGACAATATGTCTGTCGTTTCCGAGGAGACTGAGAAGAATCTCCTCGTAGAAGAGTTAGAACAGGAGGCATTTGTTCTTCCTTCTAACAAGGTTGAGAATGCTGAAGCGGTATCGGTTTCTTCAGCGGCTGTGGTGGAACCAGCTCCATCAACCTCTTCGCAACCGCCTCATCTGGAGGCACTTACGACCACCTCGCAATCTCTGATGTTGATGGTGTACGACTTGTAGAAGAAGTCGTCAGAGAAAGAGACTACTTTCCGATCAGAGATCGAGCAATTGGTTTCCTCGCGCTTAGCCCCGAAGAAACTAAATGTGAAGGACCTCCCTGTGTTCTCTATTGTTAACCCGTGGAGGTACGCGGAGCATATGCCTATGTCAGCAGGCAAGATTTTCCTTTCAGAGAAACTGGGTACCGTCCCAATGGAGGAGGTAAAGTTCTGGCCCAGCAGGGCATCCTACC
>NW_027172060.1:340000-342500 GCF_036898095.1 Palaemon carinicauda | reverse complement strand
TTATTATATAGAAGAAATTCAATTGTAGGTCTGTTAACTTGAAATAAAGTTTTAAAAATGTATTTTTTTTTCACGCTCTGTTGAAGTAGCTTTACAAAAAATATATCTTTATATATGTCTGCAAAAAATAGTAAACATTGAAAGCCATCTAGCTTATTGTATAAACACGTTCATAATACTAATATAATCCCTGGTATTATTTTGTAAGTTTAATCCAATAAAATTAACGTTCATCAAAATAAATGTCAAAAAATGTCATCGTAAAATGAGAGACGATAAGTTGAAGTAGGGGAAATTATTAACCATATGATCACCATGAACTACATTGATAGGATTCTTGGAAGTAGGTAATAATAATACTAAAAGCCTCACAGGATAGAACAGCGTAGCCGAGTGTACTCTAGAGTGAGAGAACTGTAATCCAAGACAGTGGAAGGCCATGGTACAGAGGCTATGACACTACCTAAGAAGAAAATAGCCATTGAATAATTACAGTGCAGTAGTTAACCCCTTGGATGAAGAGGAATTGTTTGGTAATCTCAGTGTTGTCAGGTGTATGAGGACAAAGGAGAATGTGGAAAGAATATGCCTGGCTATTCGGTGTTAGTTTAGGCAACGCAAAATGAGCCATGACCAGAGAAAAACATCATATGTAGTAGCGTCTGACCAGTCAAAGGACCCCAAAACTCTCTAGCGGCAGTATGTCGACGGGTGGCTAGTGCCCTAACCAAACTACCTACTACTTATCATAAACATAAAACTGTGCGGTTCAAATTCTTTGCAATCACAAAAAGATTGAACATTCAAATGATTGATAACTTACGATTAAGTGCCAAAGAAGAAGAGAGCGAGCAATTAGTGGAGGCAATATATTAATTTCGCCAAAAGTTGAAGGGCCATAAAATCAAAGCTTGCTCTGCATCACGAGGAGATCCATTGCCAAGTATCCAACCCCGAGAGAAACAAATAGCGAGTCCGTCCTCATTTGTTGGCGTTCCTCCTGTGACCTTATAACTCTGATGTTATGATGACTTCAGGGGCCTTATTATGAGGGAAGATGCATCCAAGTTATCAGTTAGCAGATAATATTCCCTTCTCTCTCTCGCTATTTCTTCCGAGCTGCCGAGATTAACAATTAGATCATATGACAGAGAAATTATGAACGATTGAGGAAAAGAATTATAATTTTATCACATTAATTAGCTTTACTCTTTTTTTTTGTCTAACAAAATCTATTTATCAGACCATAAAGCATTTAATAGTATTTTTTACGGCTGAAGCTTCCATATTAATGTAGATTATAATTTTCATATAAAAAATCCTTTGAAATTTTAATATTATACATACTTATTGTCTATATGTAGTTGGTCTCCTCATTAACATGTGGATTTTTCATTTCCTTTTATATTTTGAATTTCTATCCTCCAAAAATTAGTAATTATGACTCCTGTGAGTCATAAAAAACTATACACGACACAGAAAATTAGAATCCTATTTTGTTCCATAATGGTAACCCATATACAAATTTCCTTATGTGGAATAAAAAAGTTATATATTTGATGATTGGAATGTGAATTATACTTATATTATATTAAGCATGAAAATGAAGTAGATGGCAGAAACGTGCTGAAGGTCACTTCAAATAAGTGGCTTTATTCAATAAGCCACATTTCTTAGTCTTCTTTGCAATCTAAAGATGAAACTCTGATGAAATTATAGTAAGTATCACGTACACACACATACACGCACATGCATAGGCCACACACACACACACACACACACACACATATATATATATATATATATATATATATATATATATATATATATATATATATATATATATATATATATATATATATATATATATATGTGTGTGTGTGTGTGTGTATGTAAATATCCACACTGGCATTTATTTCCGAATCCTACCTTGGGAATATATATCCACTGAAAATCCTTTATGGTAATAGTTTCTGGCAGGGTAGAGATTCGAACCCCTGCCTTCTCAGCCGAATCAATGCCTGAGCTATCAAGAGAGATAGAGTCCTTACAGGCATGGTTTAGGCTGAGATGGCAGGAGTTCGAATCTCAGCCCAGCCAAAAGCTATTACCATAAAGGATTTCCTGTGGATAAATATTCCCAAGGTAGAATTCCGTAATAAATGCTAGTGTGGTTGATATTTACATTGATAGAAATCACCGATGTTAATGATATATATATACATATATATATATATATATATATATATATATATATATATATATATATATATATATATATATATATATATATATATATATACAGTGGTACCTCTACATACAAATTTAATCCGTTCCAGAACCAACTTCGGAAGTAGAAAATGTTCGGATGTCGAAACAAATTTTCCCATAAGAATACATTGAAATAGGATTAATCCGTGGTTGGGCACAAAAACATATGATAACTTCTTAATAAACTACTACACATAATTTTCCCCTGAGAATAATGAACACTAAATTA
>NW_027172060.1:327500-332500 GCF_036898095.1 Palaemon carinicauda | reverse complement strand
ATTCGGAGGCTAAACTATCCAAAGAGGATCCTAAAAAGGCTAAAGAGTCGAGGAAAACTAAATTATCGACAGCCATTCGCTGAATTTTAAGCCCTTGCTTCGTCATGATTGTAATATCGACTTTAGCTTTCAATTCTTTAAGAATAAGACCCATGTCGTAACTAGAATTGTGTGCGAAAACGGGGAGTCGAGTTTTAAGTTCGCGACACGATAAATTACAACGCGCGCAGTAAGTGCCAATAAAGTTATTTTTGGGTTTGGCATGGTCATGGTGTCTGTGCTTGTCGCGGTCGTGTTTGAACGACGTCTTACACATCGGCATACAGTCTGCTGTTGGAAAGTTCTTTCATCCTCGGCCGACATATCAATGGGAAATGTTTTCCACTGTGATCTGATCGTCGCCCAACAATCACTAAGGTCTAACAGAAAGTTATCGACGCAATCATTCCCGCAATAATGACTGGAGGCGACTCTTTTTCCTTCGCCGTCGATAATGATATAGCAATAAACTATTGATTCGTGTATGGTCTCCACACCATAAGCCCCGGGGGATTTCTTCAAAGCTGATTCTAAGTCAAAGACGCAAATATAACAAAAATTTTGCGTCTTATGGGGGTTTCAAAATCTTACTGTGCTCCCGCGAGAGGGAAAAATTCAGCACCACTGACAGGTCGCAGGTAGCTTCATGCCGTTTTTGCCGGTCTGTTGTTGCATGCTGTGATAGACAGTTATGGCAGAAATAAAGGGGATTGGAAGGATTTGCCCTAGCAAAATTTAAAAAAAAACGGTGAAAATCTTTAATGAGACAAATATGGTCACCACCCATTAGTAGGAGAGGTACAATAGTTGGGAATTTTTTAGATCCACGCCTTGCCAACTGAATGATATACTTCCCATCCCCCCCCCCCTCTTTCCATTTCCTATATGTAAATAGAGAGTTGATTTATTAACTCGAGGCATGAAATGTCCTCCCACTGAATAGGCATGGCAACCTTGTCGAAGTTAACATATTGCATGCAACAGCGGATGCTATTTACAGATCAAGCTATATTCGGCCAACGAGGAATTAGGGTTTGTTTAGACATCCTATAGGCAGCCAGAGACTGAATAAAACATAAATTCCCAATTCCCGAGGGAATAAAGACGAAAACCCCACCTCGGACATCATTTTTAGGGTAAAGGGGAGCGCCCAACCCAGCCATTACCGCCTGGCGGTGGTAAAAAAGTTTGAAGTTGTCAATGCCTTCCACTATCCATCCACTCCCCATTAATTCATTGATTATTCGAGGGAACTTAAAATTTACCGCATCCTCCCATTCATTTAGTAGGCCGTCAATTTCACTATCATTGATAACCGTGGCCGGGAGCCACAGCTCCATAAGCATATTTTCCGTTTGTTCCTTCGGTAAGAAAGTGTGTTTTTTCATTATTGAGGTCAAAAGACCAGCGATCTTAGCCGAAAAAAAATTTATTTTAAAAATACCGTTCTAAAGAGACCCGTATATCATTACTATGTAATGTAAGGAATGATAGTGGATCGCTCACCGAGGGAAGTGCGTATTCCTCTTCTATGTACTTCTTGTCGAAGGCTGTCTTTCTTTTACATTTAGGACAATTATTTATACAATTGTCCTAAATGTAATATAGGAACTTATATTGGTTGTTCCAGCCGTCTCTTGAGGATCCGCATTGACTCTCATAGAGGATTCAGTCACCGTACAGGTTGTATTTTAAATAAAAAAGAATTTTCTTCCATACGTAATCACGCTCAAGAATGCAAGCAATTAATTAACTATTCTAATTTCAAAATACTAGCCCAATCACCCAATAGCTACTTTCTACCTACCCTAGAATCACTTTCCATTAACCCTGGATAGGTACGGTCCTCGGACACCCCTTTAAGGGTATACTCGGACGCGAACGACCCCGACGCCAAAAAAAATTCTTGAAAAATCAGTTTTTGCAGTAACCTCCTTTTTTCTTTTGCCAAAAAAAACTTCAATGAATGCTTAAAACAACTGTATAGATAAATACTACTCATCTGCAGAAAAACTATTTATTATAAATATTTTAAAAAATTAAGTAGAAAAAAAAAAAGACCTGACATAAAAATTCATAAAAAAAAGGTTTATACATATATAAACAAATCCTTTTAGGAATTGATTCTTGAATGTTTAGGACACATCTTGATGTATTTTGGATGAAGTCAGACCCATGGAGGTGAAGATCTGAAATGAAAAAAAAAGGGTAACTTTTTTTGGCCAAAAAAATTTGTCCAAATTTCATGAATTTTTTTGGGTACCCAAATGAAATAGGAAGTGGCTAATTTTTTTAGGGAATAAACATATGTTATTCTAAAATAGAAATATGTAAAAAAATCTTCATTATTTTGTAAATTACCTTTATATCAGGGGCCATATCTAAAGGTAATTTTTTGAGTACTTAGAAATTCCGTAAAAAAATACATATATTTAATATATAATATGATATTTATGCAGGTAAAAATATACCAAAATATCACAAATTCTATAGGGAACAAGAATATATATAGATAGGGCAGCTTACGCTTCGGATATGTCCACAAAATGGCCGCCAACCACACTGACTCAGACTCCCTAATCTGCCACTTGAAATGTAGGAAGGGTATGTCAATTTCAAGGTGTTATTTACTAATCTAATTATTATTGGATATGCATAAAAATTGTATGGTGGGTTGCTGGATAATTGTCGATTATTTGACGACTATAAAATTAAAATTCTGACCCAAAAAAATTTTTTTGAAGGGAAATAAAATCGAAAAAAAAATGTAAAACAATATTTTAGCTAAAAAAATTTGATGATATTCAATCAAAAAAAAAGTAAACAAAATTTTCCGACAAATAAACATCTAGAGGAATCATTACTCTGTGATAGTTCCTTAGTACGTAGTAATTTTGAAAGAATTGGGAAAAAACGAAAAAATGGCAATCACCGGAAAATCGAACACATACCTATATATACGCCATATCTGGCTAAAAAAAAGATAGGCATGGGTAGCCAGATCATCTAGAAACACTTTCCAACACTATAAAAATATAAGTTTTGCGACACTACTTGCCAATTCCTTACGGTAACATGACTAAGCAAAAAAATGCAAAACAAATAAAAAGGGGCACTCGAGGAAAAATGGCTAACATTCTAATATACGGCATTTCAGAAAAAAAAAATTCAGCCACGTGCTAGGCAAACCATCAAGGCACATTTTCCGACAAATAAACATCTAAATGAATAATTACTCTGTGATAGTTCCTTAGTACGTAGTAATTTTGAAAGAAATGGGAAAAAACGAAAAAATGGCAATCACAGGAAAATCGAACACATACCTATATATACGCCATATCTGGCTAAAAAAAGAAGATAGGCATGGGTAGCCAGATCATCTAGAAACACTTTCCAACACTATAAAATTATAAGTTTTGCGACACTACTTGCCAATTCCTTACGGTAACATGACTAAGCAAAAAAATGCAAAACAAATAAAAAGGGGCACTCGTGGAAAAATGGCCATTCTAATATACGGCATTTCAGAAAAAAAAAATTTCAGCCACGTGCTAGGCAAACCATCAAGGCATATTTTCCGACAAATAAACATATAAATGAAATATTATTCTGTGATAGTTCCTTAGTACGTAGTAATTTTGAAAGAAATGGGAAAAAACGAAAAAATGGCAATCACAGGAAAATCGAACACATACTTATATATACGCCATATCTGGCTAAAAAAAAAATAGGCATGGGTAGCCAGATCATCTAGAAACACTTTCCAACACTATAAAAATATAAGTTTTGCGACACTACTTGCCAATTCCTTACGGTAACATGACTAAGCAAAAAAATGCAAAACAAATAATAAGGGGCACTCGCGGAAAAATGCCCAACATTCTAATATACGGCATCTCAGATAAAAAAAAAAGACATGCACGTGTTAGCACAACCATCAAGGCACACTTTCTAACACATAAACATGAAAAAAAAATCAATAATATACGGCAATTCCTTACTACGTAGTAAATTTTTACAAATATTGAAAAAAAACAGAAATTGGCAACCGCAGTTAAATACCCAATATACCAATAACTACGTCGTATCTGACAAAAACAAAATCACGCATGGGTAGCCAGATCATCTAGACACACTTTCCAACACTAAAAAAGCAAAAGTTTTACGACACTATTTCGCAATATCTTACGGAAAAATGACTTGGCAAAAAAATGAAAAAAAATGAAAAAGGGACACTCGCGGTAAAATGCCCGACATTCTAATATACGACATCTCAGATAAAAAAAAAAGACATGCACGTGTTAGCCCAACCATCAAGGCACACTTTCTAACACATAAACATGAAAAAAAAATGAATAATATACGGCAATTCCTTACTACGTAGTAATTTTTACAAATATTGAAAAAAAAACAGAAATTGGTAACCGCAGTTAAATACCCAATATACCAATAACTACGTCGTATCTAACAAAAACAAAGTCATGCATGGGTAGCCAGATCATCTAGACACACTTTCCAACACTAAACAAGCAAAAGTTTTACGACACTATTTGGCAATATCTTACGGAAAAATGACTTGGCAAAAAAATGAAAAAAAATGAAAAAGGGGCACTAGCGGTAAAATGGTCCTCGTGGTGATGAACGACATTTTAACTAAAAAAAAAAACATGCACATGGTAGCCAAACAATCCACCAAGACTTTCCACAACTGATAACCTATACAAGTTGCACCATTGTACGACAATTTCATAATACGTAATAACTTTGATAATTATGCAAACTACCCTAGAAGGGTAAACTCGGACGCGAACGACCCCGACGTGTCTCAGAAATCGGGGAAGGAGTACAGCTACAGCAATGCACATCTGGACACTACTAGAGCGTGTAGGGGAGACACCTCCTGCAGGTCGATCACCCACAAATTCAGTCACGGGGGTGAGTCACGTGAGAAAAACCTGTTT
>NW_027172060.1:312500-315000 GCF_036898095.1 Palaemon carinicauda | reverse complement strand
TATTATTATCAATGGTACAACTTTCGTGAGGTTAACATATAACATTCTGGGTAGTTCTCTGATACATCTAAGTATAAACACAATTGAACGTTTCTAAAAGAAGATTAGCCAGCATATAATTATTTGTCAAGAAAATCCTTTTTAAAGAGTCTATATTTCTCGGATTTGATTATCAAATAAAGATACTGGCATGTTTGTTAGTGTGGTAAATTTTAATATCTCTTCAAAGATTTATTCTTAACGGATAAAAGTTTTCTATCAAAATCTTTATATATGAATGCTCTCAGGTGATGATATTGTCACTTTGAGACTTTATCTATAAATATTCTAATATGTTGAAATATTTTTTTTCTCAGAATCTTTGGCTAAAAGTGTTTTCATGATTTAAATTTTTTTTTTCAAATTTTGCCAGTAAGCGGTTTTTTTGTGTTTAAAAATTTCCCTTCTAAACGTTGATTATATGCGTTCTCGTTCTCGTGAATTTAAAGTTTCCTTTTAATCTCTTTGTAAGTGTTCTCATGAAAAAAAAAAGTTTCCTTACTAATCTCTGTCTATGAGTGTGCTATGATCTGAACGATTTTTTTGTTCTATTCTTTGTCTATAATCATTCCTGAGAATTGGGTTTCTCTTTTAATCTTCGTCTCTGAGCGTCCTCATGACTTTAAAATTTTCCTTATAATGTTGACTATAGTATTCTCAGGAATTAAGAGTTTCCTTCTAATCATTTTCTATGAGCTTTCTCAAGTGTTAAAACTCCCCTTTTAATCTTTGCCTATAAGCATTCTCATGATTTAAAAGTTTTCCCTACTACTCTTTTTCCATAAGTGATCTCATGATCTAAAATTTTCCCTCATAATCTTTGTCTCTAAGCGTTTGCATGCATCAAAAGTTCCCTTTCTAATATTTGTCTATAAGTGTTCTCATGAATTAAAAGTTTCCCCTTTAAGCTTTGTTTGTAAGTGCTTTCGCGAGTTAAAAGTTTCCATTCTAATCTGCGACTATAAGTATTCTAGTGATTTAGAAGTTTCGCTTTTAATCTCTGTCTATAAACGTTTTCCTGCTTTAAAAGATTCCGTTAAATTCTTTTACTATAAGCAAATTCATGATTCACAATGCCCCTTCTATTCATTGTTTTCAAGTGTTCTCATAAATTGAAAGTTTCCCTTTTAATCTTTGTTTATGAGCCCTCTCATGATTTAAGTTTCCTTATAAACTTTGTCATGAAAAGTTCTCTTAAATTGAGAGTTTCCCTTCTAATCTTTGCTTATGAGCCCTCTCATGATTTAAGAGTTTCCTTATAAACTTTGTCGAGAAGTGTTCTCAAAAATAGAGAGTTTCCCTTCTAATCTTTGTTTATGAGCCATCTCACTATTTAGCAGTTTCCTTTTAAACTTTGTCGTGAAGCGTTCTCATAAATAGAGAGTTTCCCTTCTAATCTTTATTTATGAGCCCTCTCATGATTTAAGAGTTTCCTTATAAACTTTGTCGAGAAGCTTTCTCATAAATTGAGAGTTTCACTTCTAATCTTTGTTTATCAGCCCTCTCATGAATTAAGAGTTTCATTATAAACTTTGTCGAGAAGCGTTCTCATAAATTGAGAGTTTTCCTTCTGATTTTGGTCCATAAGATTTCTCATGAATTGAAGATTTCACATTTAATCTTTATCTATAAGCATTCTTAGGATTTACAAAGTTCCTCCTAATGTTTTACTATAAACGTTCTCGTGAGTTAAAATTCCCCTCCTAATCTCTCTCTCTATAAGTGTTCTCATGAGTTCATATTTTACTTCTATTCTTCACCTAAAAGCGTTCTCATGATTTGAAAGTTTTCCTTCTAATCTTTGTCTATAAGTGTTTTCATGAGTTATTAGTTCCCCTTCTAATCTCTGTCTATAAGCGTTATCATTATTTAAAAGTTACCTCTTAGTCTTTGTCTCTATACGTTCTCAGAAATTGTTAGTTCCCTTCAAATTTCTGCCTATAAGAGTTCTCATGATTTAAAAGTTTTTCTTCTATTCTTCGTCTATAAGCGATCTCATGAATAAAAAAATAAAATCCCTGCTAATCTTTCTCTATAAGCGTTCTCATGAATTAAAAGGTTCCTTTCTAATTTTTGTCTGTAAGTTTTCTCATGATTTCAAACTTTCTCTTCTAATCTTTATCTATAAGCATCCTCATAAATGAACATTTTCCTGCTAAATTTTATCTATAAGCATTCTCCTAGTTTGAAAGTTTCCCTTCTAATTGTTATGTATGTGTTCTTATGAGTTAAAAGTTTCCTTTCAGTTTCTTTGTTATATGTTTTCATGAATTAAAAGTTTCTCTTATGCTCTTTCACTATATGTGTTCTCATAAGTTAAAAGTTTCCCTTTTAAGCTTTGACCATGAGTTTTCTTGTAAATTATCAGTTTCTATTCTAATCTTTGTCAATATATGTTCTCATAAGATGAAAATGTCTCGTCTTATCTTTGTCTTTAAGATTTTTCATGCATTAAAATTTC
>NW_027172060.1:302500-307500 GCF_036898095.1 Palaemon carinicauda | reverse complement strand
TTTCTTAGATGAGCTGGCAGCACATTAAATAGTCGCTGCATTATCGATGCTGGTGCGTAGTAGATTAATGTCCTGTGCGCCTTTCTCAGTTTACCTGGAATATTTTTTGGCACTATTAATCTACCTCGGCTTACTCTTTCTGATATTTTAAGCTCCATGATGTTTTCAGTAATTCCTTGTATTTGCTTCCATGCTTGTATTATCATGTAGCGTTCTCTTCTCCTTTCTAGACTGTATAGTTTTAAAAATTACAGTCTTTCCCAGTAGTCAAGGTCCTTAACTTCTTCTATTCTAGCAGTATAGGACCTTTGTACACTCTCTATTTGCGCAATATCCTTTTGGTAGTGTGGGTACCATATCACATTGCAGTACTCGAGTGTACTACGTACATAAGTTTTGTAAAGCATAATCATGTGTTCAGCTTTTCTTGTTTTAAAGTGTCTGAATAACATTCCCATTTTTGCTTTACATTTAGCCAACAGTGTTGCTATTTGGTCGTTGCATAACATATTCCTATTTAAAATTACACCAAGGTCTTTAATTGCTTCCTTGTTTGTGATTGTCTCATTATTAGGTCCCTTGTATGCATACACCATTCCTTCTCTGTTTCCATAATTTATTGATTCGAATTTATCGGAGTTAAATACCATCCTATTTATCTCCGCCCATTCATATATTTTGTTTAGATCTCTTTGTAGTGAGTTCCTATCTTCATCACAAGTAATTTCTCTACTTATTCTTGTGTCATCGGCGAAACTTCTCACAATGGGGTTTTCAACATCACAGTCTATGTCTGAGATCATAATAACAAACAGCAGTGCAGCTAGTACCGTACCTTGTGGCACACCCGATATTACCTGGGCTTCATCTGATTTCTCATCATTTGCAACCACTATCTGTTTTCTGTTGTGCAGGAATTCTTTTACCTATTTTCCTATCTTTCCCACAATATTATGCTTTCTCATTTTTTTCTCCAATATGTTATGGTCTACCTTGTCAAAGGCTTTTGCAAAATCTAGATAGATCACATCTGTGTGTTTTTAATTTATCATATTTTTGTATATGTTTTCATAGTGTGCTATCAGTTGGGTCTGTGTACTTTTTCCAGGCACGAAACTGTGTTGACCCATATTAAACAAATTATTTTTGACCAAATGGTTCATTATTTACTTTTTTATTACCCTCTCATACACTTTCATAATATGTGCTGTTAGACTGACAGGTCTATAATTGCTTGCCTCTAGTCTTGATCCGCTTTTGAAGATAGGGGTTATATAGGCTAATTTATGTTTAACATATATCTCGCTCATATCTACACTCTGTCTTAGCAGTATTGCAAGCGGCTTCGCGATAGTGTTTGCAGTTTTTTTTTAACAAAAACGCTGGAACTCCATCTGGTCCGGCTACCGATCCATTTTTAATTTTGTTTATAGCCGTGACAATATCTTCTTCATTAATATCTATATCCGTTAGATATTCAACATTTTCTTCTCACATTTCTGTTTCATTATTCTCATTCGCAATTCTTGGTGTGAACTCACTCTTATATTTTTCTGCTAATATGTTGCATATTTCCTTTTTTTCATTCGTTAGCCGTCCTTCAATTCTTAGAGGGACTATTTCTATTCTCCCTTTATTCATCTTTTTTGCATAGGAGTAAAGTACTTTGGAGTTTCTTTTTATATTTTGAAGTGTCCTTTCTTCTAAGTCCCTTTTTTATTTTTCTTTCGACTGTATAATCTTTTGTTCTGCATTTTCTATCTTACATTTTATTTCCCTCATTTTCCACACATTTTTTTCTTTTGCAAGATTTTTCTTCCACTTTCTAATTTTCTGAAATAAGATCCTTCTGTCTCTTGGTATGCACGTCTTTTGTTTATTGTTTTTTTTTTCCGGTACATATTCTTCAACAGTTTTCTCCAGTATTTTGTACAGTATGTCCGTATTTACCTGTATATTATCACTTACAAATACATTTTTCCATTCTTTATTCAGTTCTTCATTTATTTCTGACCATTTTATATTCTTACTGTAAAAATTGTATTTTCCATATCCTTCCCAGAGTTTCGTGCTTTTATTAATTCTGTGATCACTTGCTTTGGAATGAACTATCAATTCTATGACATTGTGGTCTGAAATTCCCGTGTTATACACTATTATTTCTTTAACATAATTCACCTCATTCACAAATACTAGATCTAGGACATTTTCCTTTCTTGTTGGAATGTGGTTTATTTGTTGCATATTATGTTCTAATAGCATATCTTGAAGCTTTTCAAGTTGCCTCTTATCTTCTGCGCTACTATTACTCTCTTTTTTATATGTATACATACAACCACTTTCTTCTATCCGTTCTTTCCAACCCACGCAAGGAAAGTTAAAATCTCCGGATAGGAGTATATTCCAGTCTTTATGGTTTCTACATATATCATCTATTTTTTCTATTATTATGTCAAACTCCTTAGTATTTGGGGGTCTGTAAACTACAATATTCACTAGTTTTTCAAATTCAAATTCTACCGCAATCAATTCACATTCTGTGTTGCTGTATTTTTCACAGACTTTTCCTTGATTTATGTCTCTTCCATATATTGCGGTTCCCCCTTGATTCCTATTTTTTCTGTCTGATCTATAAGTTTGGAAACCCTTTATCTGGTCATCACTGCCAGTCTCTTGGGAATACCATGTTTCACTTATATTTAATATATCTATTTTTTCAATTTGGGTTAGTTCTTCTAGGAACTCTATTTTCCTTTTAGAGTTACTCGTGACTCAACCCTGTGCATTCATCACTATTATGGTTTGTGTTTCATTCCCATTATTTAATATTGGTAATAATATGGATTCTCCCATGCTTCCTTCCTGTTCTGATATGATGTTCTTTTCTTCATTTCTCGGAATTCTGCCATTATAAAATCCAACTTTTCCATAATATTTGTTCTTTCGCCTTCATACTTATTTTTGTGTGTAAACCTGCAATTATCACCATATCTTCACCAACCCTTGGCATTATAGATATATTCTTTGTAGTTGGGCTCTATTTGTGGAGATTTGGGTTGAAAGGCCTTTTTTGGTGCATAGTGCGGTATATACGCGGCCTGCTTTTTTGTTTCTTTTTTTGTTTCATTTTTGTTTTTCTTTTCAGTTTGCTGAGTTTTCTTACTCTCATTCATGGTTGCATTTTTTGTTGAAACTGCATCCTTTTCCTTCTTTTAGGGTTTTGCATATTTTAAATGGAGGTCTCTGCATTCGTCTCCATATCCGTCTAAATACGCACATTTACCATATATTTCATAATTATGGCATATCTTTGGATGCTTGTAGTAGCATCTTTCGCCAAATTTGCAATTCCCTCTTTTCAGCCTATTACAGACTATATCTTTCTTTTCTTTCTTTTCTTGTTCTTGCTCTTCCCTAAAAGTATGTAGGTCCGGGTAGAGTCTCTTGGGTCTATTATTTGTTTCCATCTGATAATTTATTTCTTCATAAGTATGTTGTTGGATGGCATCATAAGTTATATCAATGATTTCCTCTGCATCCTTACACATATCCTGTTCATTTTTCTTTTCTTCTTCTTCTTCTTCTTCTTCTTCTTCTTCTTCTTCTTCTTCTTCTTCTTCTATTTGCAGCTTTAGTCTTGACTTAATTATATTTTCTATCCAGACTAAGCATGTTGAGCAGAATACCTTTGTGTGTCTATTTTTTTTTTTTTCTTTATTTCAGCACATGTGGGGTGTGTTGGAATATGAAAGGCATTACATTTTCTAATCAGTTGTTGAGGATTATTAATGGAATACCATATCTTACATGTATCACACCATTTTGGCATTCTTTTTCCCAATGCATCAATCAGCATATTCACCATATTGGACTTGTTATTGTTCTTTGATGGAATGTGTTGATTGATGTAGACTTTCTTTATAAGTCTCTTTATCACTTGGATCTTCTTTGGAATTTCTTCAATTATTTTACTGATGTTTTCCGCAGATTTGTTCTAGTCTATTGGATCATATTGTTTCAATATGTCTGCGAATATTTTTCCGTCACACTGGTTGGAGTTGCTAGTGACATCTGTTGTCAATCGGTCGAGCTCCTGTTTCGCCAACTCATGGAATTTGCTTTTGCTGACTCCAGCGATGTCTCTCCACGAGTTGCCTGTGTTATACAATGCCATCTTGATCAGATTTTTTTAAATTCATAAGATAACTATCCTATGCCAACGTTTTATCCCACTTTTCTGCCCTCAAACTAATCACCGAACTATTCACGAAAACTTGTAGCTATATTTCACTCGATAGCCTTTTTGTTATTCGCGTTAAATCAGGATATTTTTAGGGATGCACAAGTGTTCACTTCACCGGCACACAAATACAACTCAGAGAGAGAGAGAGAGAGAGAGAGAGAGAGAGAGAGAGAGAGAGAGAGAGATTAATCTGTGATCTTTGAAAGTAGTAGTTAGGATGCATATATAAAAATATTAGGCATCGTTTTAATATAATACTTTAAATTGCAAAGGCGATATGTATAAGCTCAGTGGATATCATAAAATCATGCCCTTTATCGATGATAAGTTTTACCTGCCTGAATTATTCATCACCAAGTTACTACACCAGCAATCCTCCCCTGAAGTCTGTGAAGGAGATGAACAATAAATCGACACAAGGGGACACATTGGACTACGTCTCCTCTGATGTCATCCTTGTTGCAAGATGGAAGGACAACAGCGTTTTTACAATCTTGTCCACTGATGTTGTTGTCGAGCCATTGGGTACATTCTAACGGTACGACAGGGCACTCAAGAAAAATCTTAGCTTTCATTTCCGATTGAAAAAGACCTTATGATTTACTTAATCCTCTCCTCTCTTGATTCTTCGGTCATTTATTTGCCACTAGAACATTTCTCTACGAGACCCACTCGTACGGAAGCCATTAACTTTTAAGAGACTTCTGATATTAGATGAGATGTCTGTATTTCGTTCTATCTGGACAAGTTTTGTTTT
>NW_027172060.1:290000-297500 GCF_036898095.1 Palaemon carinicauda | reverse complement strand
CATTCAGGATACAGCCGTAATAATTAAGAAAAGGGAAAACAATAGATGCATAGATAGCTTTACTATTCTTGGAAGCGGCTAACTAAACACAATTCACTTGCCAAAAAAGAACCGACTCCAGCTACCGACTAATAGCATAAGTTCTTGAAAAGTTCCTGAAAGCCTGATTTACAATATTATTCTCAATCATCTACTGTATTGGATTTTGCGCACAATTCTAAAAAAAAAAAAAAAAAGATATTTTGCCTTTTACTGTTTTTTGGGCCCTTTCTACTGGCTGCATGATTACAAGAGCCCGTGCAAGGTTGCAAGGGCCAGGCAATCTTCAACAACAACATAGGGCCCTTTTATTCAAGTATGTGTGAAAAGATTCAGTGTCAGTACTAGAGTGTGGCCGTGTTGTGTCAAGCTCTGCTATTCATGTCTAGAGCCATGTTTTAGCTTTGTGTTTCTCGCTTAGAATATCATTGAAAAGATATTAGATGGTCTTATGGAGAAACCTAAGTGATAAGAAACAGTACACCATCTTTGCTCCTAACTGGGTCTGCTTCATATGTAATGAAACGGATGGTGAACGGAGAAAATGAATGGTATGTGAATGTAAAAGACTCTACCATAAGAGATGTGTGCATATAGTGGCAGCCATCAGTGAGAATGAACGGAATAACCTAGGCTGGTTATGCCCACACTGCGTACGTGAAGCCAGGCAAAACCTTTTAGTAATATCAAAATTAAAGGAAGATATAAACGTGAGAAATCTGGCCCTGAACGAACAAGATGCGAAAATAGATAACTTGGAAAACAAACTTTCAGACCTTAGTGCAGATGCAGCAAATTCCACCCTGACCACCGACCTCACTGAGAAAGTTGACATTCTTGCCATGAATACGGAATCAATTAAAGCAACACCTCAAACATTGATAGAGCCAAAACCGGAGAAACCAACATTTGCGGACAAAGTCAAGGAAAAAAAAATCTGTTGATAATTAAATCAACTAATACAGCAACTAAAATTACTGAAAGAAAACGTGAGCTTGAAGAAGCACTTAAAGACATTCCTATAATTAACACGAGGTAAACTACGAATGGAAATGTTGTTGTAAACTTTGCAAACAATATGATCAGAGAAGAGGCGGCAAACAAAATTCAGACATTGTTGGCTGACACTGAAACGAGAGAAATCGGAATAAAACCAAAAATAATGATCTGCAATGTATACAAAGATGAAGTTGATGTAGTAAATGCTTTGATTCAAAGAAATCGCTGCCTACACGAAATCCGAAATCTAGAAGAGAAGATAAGCGTAGTCCTGAAGAAAAATGCCTCAGGGGGTGTTGGGGGACCACTCACTATGTGCTGAAATGTGATCCTAAAGTTCGGAGGGCTATTCATGATAATGGGGACAAAGTTTCATTATGATGGGGTATATATAACATACGTGATAGGTACAACGTGGTCACCTGCTACCACTGTCAGAGGTATGGATATTTTGAAAAAGATTGCAAGTCTAAGAATGAAGATAAAGTCTGCGGGAAATGTTCAGGGAGACACTCCACAAGGGTGTGTAATTTGCAAGTGTCAAAGTGTATAAACTGCACAAAGTTAAACAGACCAAGTGGCCACACAGTAAATTCTAGAGACTACAATGCTTTTGACTTGGAATTGTAAAGACTAGCGGAAAATACTGATCATGGTTACTAAGGATGTCATAAACTGGGGCTATGTAAATATTCAATCTATAGGTAATAAGACTTCAAATTCGAGAATTGATAAACGAGAAATATCTAGATATGCTAGCATTATCTGAAACAGGGTTAAATAACTTGGACAAGGCAATGATCACTGAAATGACGCCCCCCACATATGCCTTCTTTCATATACCGAGAGAAGGTAGGTCTGGTGGGGGTGTCGGACTCTTTATTCATAAAAGTTACTCTAATCTCAAAACGTTGAAAAGAATTAGTGTAATAAGCTTTGAATAGATAGAAATAAAATTTACGCCAAAAAATAAAAAAAATATCCTTCGCAACAATCTACAAACCTCCTACAACAAACACTAGTAAATTTTTTGAAGAGAATTCGGTGCTCTCATTGAGATGATTACCATGGAGAAAAACGAATTAGTTATCTGTGGAGACTTCAATTTTTGGATGGATGACTCATCAAATCCTGACGCTTTGGCATTTAGTGAGTTACTAGAATCATATCGAATAGTGGATAATGTCGACTGCACAACTACTTTAAATGGGCATATGCTACACTTAGTTCTAAGTGATGACATGAATAATATTGTATCTGATATAAAATCGAAGAGAACTGTACTGTTTCCCCA
Organism: Palaemon carinicauda; assembly: GCF_036898095.1. Lineage (NCBI taxonomy): Eukaryota > Metazoa > Arthropoda > Malacostraca > Decapoda > Palaemonidae > Palaemon > Palaemon carinicauda. Next base: position 295,168 of record NW_027172060.1, on the reverse strand, counting down.
GTACACAAACTTATTACGTCTAGCCTCCCTTTACAGAAACATGCATTAATAAAGAAAATGAATTTTAGAAATGTATCAAATTTTTCTCCTACCATATTTATTGAAGTTACAAAAAAAATGATGCTATCAACATTCCCTGTGATCATGATGACCAACATCTGTTAGGAGCTAAGTGTGCTAACTGTCTTATGACCACTTACATTAAAGTGAGTATAAGTGAATATGATACCATGTGCCCACCCATGGAAAAGACTATACCCGTTAAAGACCAATCTCCTTGGTTTGATGGAGAGACTTTGGTAAAAAGAGGGAAAAAAAGACTTCAAGAAAGAAAGTGGAATAGGTTAAAATCTGAAAGTACTTCGGTAGAATACAAAACTGCTGCGTGTCAATATAACTACCTACTAAGAAGAAAAAAAGTGAATACTATAAGAGAAAGATTCTCGAAGCAACAACAGACACAAATATGTTATATCATTTCCTAAATGGTATAATGGGAAATGTAAAAGAAAAAAAGCTACCTGATGGCTACAGTGACCAAGAACTAGCTAATAATTTTCTAGTAATTTCTAAAAACAAAATTGAAAACATAACCAGGTCATTTGTAAATACTCAACATCAGATTAATGAGACACCAGGCACACAGACAAAATCAATACGATTTAACAACATAACACAAGATGACATCACCAGAATTATCAAGAGAGCAAAGAAAACAAACTGTGCGATTGATACTATGTAAATATCTGAAGCAATTGGAGAGAGAGACTTTTCTAGTCTAGCCAAAATAATAAGGAGAATAGCAAATGCAAGCATTGATGAATGTAAGTTTCCTAAATCTGAGAGAATGACTATAGTTACACCAGTTTTGAAAAATGCACTGGACTACCAGGAATTAAGCTCATATAGACCTATTTCAAATCTATTCTTTGTCTCTAAAGTGCTTGAATATGTAATTCTCGAACAACTAGTCCACCACTTAGAAGTAAAAGAAGCTTTGCCTGACAACCAATCTGCTTACAGAAAATTATACTCTACGGAGACAGCCATCTGCTCTGTTGTAAATGATATGCTGGAAATGATGGATGAAAATAAATGTGGTATCTTAATATTGCCCGATCTCAGTGCTGCTTTGGGTACATTTGTGCATGAAATGCTACTAAATGATCTACGGTCCAACGGCAGTGAAGTTCAAGCCTTCGAATACCTAAAAGACCACTTGGTTGGTAGAAATTACTGTGTACAAATTGGAAACTCTTATTCATCATATGAACCCTTAAACAGAGGGGTACCCCAGGGGAGTGTACTTTGCCCAATCTTATTCTGCATCTATACTAATGGTCTATCGAAAATGCTACAAAGGCATGGTGTGAAGTTTAAACTATTTGCAGATGACACACAATTTTACTTCCTCGTAAATGATATACATGACACTACTGAAACTCTAAACCGAATCCTTAATAGTGTTAGAGAAAGGATGACATTTAAACAACTAAAATTAAATGAGAACAAAACTAAATTCATGGTGGTGGGCAAGAGAAACGGCGTAAGAAACTTAGGTGATATTCAAATAAACATAAATAAGGACTTGGTGCTGATATCTAGTAAAGTTCGAGATCTAGTTGTATTTCTTGACTGTAACTTGTCTCTAAATGCCCAAATAAATAATGTAATAAAAACTGCTGGTTATCATCTGAGAAATATTGTGTTTATAAAAAAAGTACTTGGATGAAAATTCTGAAAAAGAAACTTGTAATAAACTGCGTTATTAACAGGATTGACTACTGTAACTCTATCTATTACAATTTACCGAAATTACAAAACACAATAAACAGAGGAGCAAGACTGATGAAAGGTGCCCCCCCTAGAGAAAGGATCACCCCTATACTAATCAATTTACACTGGCTGTCGATTAAAGTGAAAATTGAATTTAAAATATGTACAATAACCCACCAAGTTATCAGAACCGGGCGTCCAAAATACTCAAGAGAATTGCTACATATTACACAGCCAACAAACCTTGTCGACACAAGAATAGTTACAGATGTCTTCAAACTATTGGAACCTAGATATATGTCTACTGTAGGCTCCTTTAGATATGCAGCCCCGAGACTATATAATAAGTTCCCACGAAACACTGGAAGGATTGAAGCCTTTAAGGCTTCCAAGAGGAAACTGAAGACTTTCTTACATCATGAGTCTTTTGACAGTGACGATTTAACAATAAATGAACAATACGTGATATGAAACATTAGATACTCTGAACGAACAAGGCAAAACGACAGTGGAGGTCTTGTAGAGAGTGGGGTTCCCCTGCTGTATGGGACTGGAAAAGCAGCCATCAAAGTTAAGTGGGTAAGATACTCAAACCAACACTATAATTCCAAAGAATCTACCTGGATTTTCAGTCATTCCAATCTTGTGGCATCAACAATCTCCATTTTGGAAAGTTTAACTCAAGGAGAAAAACTATATTCATTGTAAGTGCAGAAGAGATTCGTGTAAGAATTGTGTACTATGACAGTCTATCCGTATATGTCGCAGTAGATAAAAGCAAAATCTTGATCACTTCAAAAGTTCAAACATGCAACGAATGGTTTTATGTAGAAAATTCTGACATAAGTCTGTTTTTATAGTTTGTATAGTTTATGTATGATAGATCTATTTAAACATTTGTATGAATACAAATATATTTAACTTGGGTACACTTAGAATAAATCTTTTTTCTTCTTCCCAATAGAAATACTTTCATTCTAGAAAAGAGAAACGTTGAAACTTTTTAAGAAAGCAAATTAGCTAAATACCGTAACATAATTGAAAACGGTAAGATATTCGACATTGAGATTACATACACTTCGGGTGGATCTTGTATTTATTATATTAAAAGATTATGAATTCATCAAAAACATATAAATATTGAAACATATACATTTTCTTATATGGACACGCATTAAAATAAAAATGCATCTTTTTCTCTGCATGTATAAAATAATAGTATTTGTAGGCTATATCAAAATAATATATATATATATATATATATATATATATATATATATATATATATATATATATATATATATATAATATATATATATATAATATATATATATATATATATATATATATATATATATATATATATATATATATATATATATATATATATATATATATATATATAGATGATCATAAGTGAACTTTCTTAATTATATCGTTCAAATCCCCTTAAAGAACATGATTGAACAAAATAATCATCTGTAAAGAAATCAGTTGGAGAATAAAAGGAAAAATAATTCACTGGAGATATTTACCAGTAAAATTAGCACCAATATATCGAAAGAGAAATTCAATCAATAGAAACAGCATTCATGCATTTGCGATCGTAGCAGAAATTCCCTTTTGGAAGGCACCTTTTACTATTAGAATAATATTATCTTTCTTTCTATCTTTCTTTCTACGTTTTAAGGGCGATTCACATGACCCGTTTTCTTTCCGACTGGCTGGCCAGTAGCTAACCGCCGTCGAAATGTTGTACATTCATACGAGGCGTTCCGTATCCGTTTACCGGCGCGCGGTTTTCATTGTTTACTTAGACTCTGTCACGTGAGGACCGAGCAAATTACGATAATTTTGACAGCATAAGATGTTGGTTGATAACTGTGTTGATGAAATAAGTTATGCAACTTCTTTATACTTTATGCACCATGACAAGAATATTAAAATTATGATAAACTCACCTGTTTTATTTAATGCCTCTCCAGTCATTTTCCATATCTTTCCTTTAGGTAAATTATTTCTTTACATCTTGTTTGCCATGTCAGACATCTCCTCGTACCCTTGAAAAAGTTCAATTAACCTCTCATACATGGTGTCAACAACAAACTAACTAATTTCTATAACTATCCGTCAAACCGGACGAAGTTTCTTGGAAAGAAAGCCGAGGGGACTCGGGCGACTGACGACAGACGACCGCCATCCGCCTAAAGGCTGATTCACACGACCTGTTTTCTTTCCGACAGGCTGGCCGTCAGTTAACCGGCGTCTAGCTTTCTTACGTGTATTCAAATGCAACTGTTCACACGACCCGTTAGGCTGACGGCGGCCCTCGGACGTCAGCCGTCCGAGTCGGCTCGGCTTTCTTTCCAAAAGCCCTCGTCCGGTTTTACGGCAGTTAGCCACCCGTCCCAACCAACGTATGGATGATGTTTTGTGTGAGCGAGGACCTGTATCGCACCCGTCCGTTTCGTGGCCTATGACCCCGACTTTTCCTCACAGTATAGAGTTATAAAAATTAGTTAGTTTGTAATTTACTCTGTGTTCACGTGACAGATTCTAATTATACAATGAAAACCGCACGCTGGTAAACGGATACAGAATGCCTCGTGTGAATGTAAAACATTTCGACGGAGGTTAGCCACCACCCAGCCTGTCGGAAAGAAAATGGGTCGTGTGAATCGGCCTTAAAGGCCAATTCACACGAACCGTTTTTTTTCCGACAGGCTGGCCGTCGGTTAAACGGCATCTAGCTTTCTTATGTGTATTCAAACGCGACTGTTCACACGACCCGTCAGGCTGCGGCAGCCCTCGGACGTCAGCCGTCCGAGTCGGATCGGCTTACTTTCCAAGAAACCTTGGCTGGTTTGACGGCCGTTAGCCGTCCGTCCCAACCAACAGGTTCATGATGTTTTGTTTGAACGAGAACCTGTATCGTACCCGTTCGTTTCGTGGCCTACAACCCTGTCTTTTCCTCATAGTATAGTCATAAAATTAGAGTTAGTTTGTTGTTGACACCATGTACGAGAGTTTAATTGAACATGTTCAAGGGTATGCGTAGATGTTTGACATGGCAAACAAGATGTATAGAAATAATTTACATAAATAAAAGATATGGAAAATGACTGGAGTGTCATTAAATAAAACAGGTGAATTTATCATAATTTTGATATTCTTGGCGTGGTGCATAAAGTATAATGAAGTTGCATAACTTATTTTATCAACAGAGTTATCAACCAACATCTTATAGTGTCAGAATTATCGTAATTTACTCAATCCTCACGTGACAGAGTCTAAGTAAACAATGAAAACCGCGCGTGAATTTAATGGAAAGGGAACGCCTCGTGTGAATGTACAACACTTTGACAACAGTTACCCACTGGCCAGGCTGTCGG
>NW_027172060.1:275000-280000 GCF_036898095.1 Palaemon carinicauda | reverse complement strand
ATTCTACAGTGGCCTACAAAATATGATTAAATGTATGCCTACACATATGCACTTGTGGCCAAGTTTAACAAATAAAATATACATACTGTATATCTGATTTGTTAAACTTAGCCACAAGTGTATATGTGTAGGCATACTTTATTCGAACGTGATATTGTACAGAACATTTAAAAATGATTGTAAAATACAATACTTAAATTTTCGAGAAAATTAACTGAATTAGATTATAAGAGATATAGCTATTAAGATTCTGAAAAATAGACTGAAAAACATAAGGATAAGTATTCTTGAGCTATATATGTACCTATTTGTAAAATTGCAATTTAGTTATCTAAAATTTAAGAATTTCATGAATAAAAGAATACAATATACTGACGTATTAATGCAAATTTTGAACAAATATGTCGTAAAATTTACAATCGAATTTCTTCTTACATTCTTATAAGCATTACCGCTCTGAATGTTTAACCGTTCGCTCAATAGATGGAGCCATTCGTTTAGCAATGGGAGTGTCTGGCATCTTTTATTCACACACTCACTTGAATGATATTAGGCTCAGCCTTCCTATCTTCCTTCAGTATATAGTCGCATATAGTCTCTGGTCAATAACGAGTACCAAGTGGTTTGTCGGACAGTGCCTGTGTTCGTAGAGACCGAGCTTCAGACACTCTCCAGAGGCGGAGTGACATTATGGACGAAGTTTTTCTTGTTTACGGATTAACTTTCACTTTTAGAAGATTAGGTATCACCTTCCCTCTAAACAAGACGAGTTGTAATCCAGTTACGGAGGAAAGCTGACTTTAAGATAGAAGAGAGGCTCAGTTGCTAATCAAACAGTACTGGCAGAACTCATGCTTATTAAACATCAAAGCAAATGTTTACAAAGACAAAATAAACGTGTAGCAGCAATAAATAAAATGACGTCAGAACTCCGGAGAAGTGGAATGTCTGTAACTGGTTTACAAGTCGGAAAGAATATGGGATTCATAATGGGTCATTACAAGGAAGAACTACGACAATTGGAGAAATAAACAAAAAAAAGTTGGAGGTTGGTACAGAAGACATTTGCACAACCAAATCGTGGTGTTTCGATATACGAGTATGGTATAAAAGAATGTCTCAATCATGAACATCGAAGTCTCTCATTTGCTCGAAGAAGTGTTTTATCGTGAGGAAAATCGCAATTCTCTCTCTCTCTCTCTCTCTCTCTCTCTCCTCTCTCTCTCTCTCTCTCTCTCTCTCTCTCCACCGAGATTTTCTGTGCCATTAGGGCTAGTGGAAAGTTATGCTCCTGCGAGATGAAAGTCGCGATAAAGGGAACAGTAGAAAAGAAAAGAGAATAAGTAAAATTTGAGGACACGTAAAGGGACAGAGGGAAAGTCAATCTCTAAGAGTGAAGGATGATAAAAAATAGCTAGAATAATTGGAGAGAAAATAACAGGTAAAACGAAATTGAAATGCAAGAGACCGGAAAATAGGCAAGAAATTAATTTTAAAAAAAGAAGAGGAATTTATATAGATTTATACTTTCTTGATATGAATGCTTCTCTTGGTGAAGAAAAATGCATAAAAAGGACACAAATGTGTGATTCTTATTTAGAGTACTGACAAAATAAATTTTCAGACATTTGCTTTAAAAGGTCGATCGTTGGTTGGGCATAATTAATTTCATGATTTTTTTTTTCACCATAAGCTTTAGAATATTATTGGAAAACGGGAGGATAACAAAAAGAGGTAAGACTATAATATTTGAGCAATAAGTCTTGAAAGGAAATATATATATATATATATATATATATATATATATATATATATATATATATATATATATATATATATATATTATATATATATATAAATGTGTGTGTGTGTGTGTGTGTGTGTGTGTGTGTGTGTGTGTGTGTGTTTATGAGTGCATGTGCGGTATACGTGGACGTGTGTGTATGTTATTCTCCTGCAAAGTCTGTAAGCGGTTGGTTTGAGCGGTACTTTTCAGAAGTCAATGAAGATACTCAATAGCGTAACCGCAGTATTGCAGTCTAGGAAAGATGTAGCCATGAATAAGCATTTTAGCTTTTTGACACACATCAAAGGGCAAAACCTAGCACTGGGCTTCCATGGCCACAACTTGCTAGTAAGGTCTTGGAACAGGGAGAGGTCTCGGGCTTAGGTCATCTCGCTTCCAAGTCACAAAGGATCGATTGAACTGGAGATTTGTGGCATCCTGACATCGAAGGTTGTTAACGCAGATATCGTCTGTTATAAATAGGGAATAAAAAGAAAATCTTTTTAAAAATGACAGACCACCTTTTCCCATACATGTTGATATGTCAGTGTGAGCTCTACATAGATTCAAACTGTGTCTCGTGAAAAACAAAAAGCATAAATAGGATGTAAAATGTACAAGGAAGTTGATAAATGGGTGCAACACTACAAACATGCTACTCATCAAAAGATGTAGTCTTGATAAATATTTAAATGGCTGAAAGTTACTGACTAAAATGTGGATCTTTCAAATCGAAGAAAGAAAATTTAGTGATATACTTCATAATGGAATTTTCTCACACCACTTCCCCCAGAAGCACTATACAACCTCCTTCCCAGTTAAAAAGACAAAGAATAAAGGAAAAAATGCGTTACCAGGTTTATTCACAAAACCAAGATACGGCAAGAACAGGAAATAATCATGAGCTATCGTCCCTGTTACTATTGTGATATAGGATTTTCTTAATCTTTTTTTGCCAGATATCACATAGTTTTCTTCAATTCTGGAATAGTTTTTACGCATATATGAGTATGTGTTCGTTTCTTTATATTTGGTGTGTGTGTGTTTGTATGTGTGTGTGTGTGTGTGAGAGAGAGAGAGAGAGAGAGAGAGAGAGAGAGAGAGAGAGAGAGAGAGAGAGAGAGAGAGAGAGAGAGAGAGAGTTACAAGGAGTTAAAAGTGTTGGATGACTCAATGAGTTTTTGGTCTCTCTGGGGAGACTCCATTTGCTCCTGCTTCTGTGTAGAGTGATTTGGTTTTTACGTTTTAAGAGTTTAAATGATCTTGTTTAACTTAATCTTGCTAGAGAGAGAGAGAGAGAGAGAGAGAGAGAGAGAGAGAGAGAGAGAGAGAGAGAGAACCATTAACGTAGATGGAGAGTATCACTATTTGTTCTCTTTTCATTGCTACTCAGATTTTAAGTGAAGTCAGGCATTCAGAATACAGCCGTAGTAATAAAGAAAAGGGAAAACCATAGGCCTATATGAATAGATGGCTTCACTATTCTTGGAAGCGGTTAACTAATCACAAATCACTAGGCAAAAAAGAACCGACTCAGGCTACCGACCAATCGGAAAATATCGTGAAAAGTTCCTGAAAGCTTCATTTACAATGTTATTTTCAAGCTTCTACTCTATTGTATTCTCGACAAATTCTAAAATTTCTTTTTATTAGTCTTTTACAGATTTTTGGGCCGTTTGTACCGGCTGCATGATTGCAAGAGCCCGTGCAAGGTTGCAATAGCCAGACAATCTTCAACAACAACATAGGGCCCTTTCATTCAAGTATGTGTGAAAAGATATTCAAAACAACTCTATAATTCAAAAATATCTACCTGGATTTTCAATCATCCCAGTCTTCTTGCATCAATAATGTCCATTTCGGAAAGTTAAACTCATTGAGAAAAGAAAGTTAACATTTCTGAAAAACCGGAATGCATATTCATTATAGGGATGAAAACGATTTTACCATTTATGGAAAAACTATATTAATTTTAAGTGCAAAAGAGATTCCCCTAAGAATTTTGTACCATGTCTGTCTATCCGTATATGTCGCAGTAGATGAGAACTTCAAAAGTTCAAACTTGCAACGAAAGGTTTTATGTAGAACAGGCTAACAAGAGTTTCTTTTTATAGTTTGTATAGTCTATGTATGATAGATATACTTAAACATTTGTATGAATTCAAATATATTTAACTTGGTTACACTCCTTAATATAAATCTTTACCACTCTAACCGTTCAATGTAAAGATCTTGTTCTTCTTCCCAATAGAAATATTTTTTTTTGCGTATAATTACGAATTACAGAAAAAAAAAATATTAATACTAGAAAAGAGAAATGTTGAAACCTTTTAAGAAAGCAAATTAGCTAATAACCGTAATGTAGTTGGAAAGAGTAGGATATTCGACATTGGGAATAGATAGGCTTTGGGTGCATGTTGCATTTATCATACTAAAAGACTATGAATTCATCCCAAAAAGGAATATATATATATATATATATATATATATATATATATATATATATATATATATATATATATATATATATATATATATATATATATATATATATTTTAATGTATATATATGATTATATAGACACGTATTGAAATAAAAATGAAGCTTTTTCCCTGCATGTATAAAATGGAGGTAATTGTATATCAAAATAATAAACATAAGGAGAATCAAAAGTGAACTTTCTTAATTATAGCATTCAAATCCTCTTAGCGAACATCATTGAACAAGATAATCCTCAATGAAGCAATAAGTTAATGTTTTCCCAGATTTTCAAGAGAAACTAAATCGATAAAAACCGCATTCATGCATTTACGATCGTAGCGGAAATTCGCATTTAGAAGGCAAACTTTTTGAAACCCTTTTACTACAAGAATGATATTATCTTTCCTTCTATCTTTCTTTCTGTGTTTTACTATAAGAAAGTTAGGGAATAAGATAACAGAACAAACGCGTAAAAGGAGAAGAGAGTTGAATAATCATTTAACTTTTTCTTCGGAATGATATGTGTGGAGGCACAACATATGACTATAAGAATTAAAATGAGTATTGTGAAACGTACCAGTACGTCCATTAGCAGTGAAAGCGTTATTTTTTTTTCTATGGAATGTCTTTACCTTCTTTCTCTCCAACATTCTGACTATTTAAATGTTTATAAGTAATTGAAAGTAGAGAAGTTACAATGGTTTGAAAACATATGGAATCTCCAGGTTTTACA
>NW_027172060.1:265000-270000 GCF_036898095.1 Palaemon carinicauda | reverse complement strand
ATATTTTTGGTGATGAAAACTGGTTTCAATATCCCCAATTCTCATTCACTGAAAACAGCATTATTTTTCTTTTATTATGTCAGATAGAATGCTCAGTATTTCACCATAGTGGAAATACAAAGAAAAAAATGATACAATTTGGACCAACTGCGATGCTTGTTATGCAATCAGTGTACATGTTTGGTTGATTGTTGTTCGATTGGTAACATATGTCACTAATCTATTACGAATAGAAAAGGTACAAGGGAGCAAACCTGTAATCTAGCTTTTTGAAAACTGTATATACCCAGCGGATCTTTTCTTATACATCGTATATATTTCAAAACCATGAAGCTATCGTGGTTTGTATTCATGTAAATCTATGTATATTGATATTATATGAATTTTATTGAGAAATTTTTATATTCTTTATAGTTAGAATTATTATGACATACATCAGCCTCCCAGGACTATATAAAACATAAATATAAGATGTATTTCTCAAACATCTTCCTGTGTCGATATTAGTATTATTGTTTAATTGTCCATACTGCCTTCTTCCCATATATATTAGTTTTCATCTTACTTCTTAGCTTTAGCACTGTTTTTACCCTAATCAATCTTAGTTCCCATTCTCCTTTTCTCTATTTTTTTTTTTTTTTTTGCTTTATGCATAGATCTGACGAACTTTTGCTTATTATCTTCTTCGAATCTCTGGTTTACACAACATTCATGATGGCAATGCAACTCATCTCCACTATACTTTCTAATCTACTTTTATTTATTTCTTTTATATAAAACATCAACAATTATATGGTACTGTTTTTGGCTCATCTTGAATACTCTAGTCATTTGTGATGTGATTTAGTTATTCATTTCATGTCTGAGCCTTCAGTCTTCTTTGTCACTACTCCTATGCCATTGATCCTGATAAACGCCTTCATGTACTTCTAGTTTAGTAAGAGAAACTTTTTTTTATATGTATATATATAATTGTTATTATCTGTCATTGATTTATACATAAACTATATATCTAGGGCATGTTATTGATTTTATTATCTCTTTTTATTTCAGATTCAACTGATCTTACATCAATTGCATCAGCATTAATGATATTCTGCTAACTGGCCTATTCACATATATTGGATAAATCACTTCCCTCTTTCTTTTTCTTATAGTGATTAGTTCACGGATGGACACAGGAATTCATGACACACCACACTTCCAGGACGTGCACTCTCTAACCCCTTTAATATACCACAAGTAACCAAATCGATAGTTTAAGGAGAGATGGCAAGAGTGGTCGGCTGGTCTATGCACAGGAATTCTCTGCTCAGTAAGGGTGTGGAAGGGTGAACATCCCCAGACCGAAGTTTGCCAGGATTCCGTGTTTCCAACTTTACATTTTTCTTGCAAATTATCATGCAATATTTCTAGTATTTTATGAGGCATATCCCATTGATAAGCAAATGTTAACATAGTTTGCACATTGATTAGATTCTGGTTGCTTTTTTGCACCTTATACATTTCAGTAAATGATTAATAAGATTTCAGTTTCACTATGAATTAATATAGTTCAAAGATTCGAAGAGAAGTATAATGTAACTGAAATATAAAACATGAGTATTTATTATTATTATTATTATTATTATTATTATTATTATTATTATTATTATTTGCTAAGCTACAACCCTATTTGGAAAAGCAGGATGCTATAACCCCAAGGGCTCCAACAGGAAAAATAGCCGAGAGAGAAATGGAAATAAGGAAATAAATAAACTACACGAAATTTAATTAACGAATAAATAAAAGAGTGACAATAAAACAAATCGCATATATAAACTATAAAAACTTAAAAAATAACAACATAGATATATATATATAAGATTGAATAGTGTGCCCTTGTGTACCATCAAGCAGGAGAGCTCTACCCCAAGACAGTGGAAGGCATGCTGTATAGGCATTACCCAAGACTAGAGAACATAGGGTCAATTTCGAAGTGTTCTCCTGTAAGAGCTGCTTACCATAGCTAGAGAGTCTTTTCTACCCTTACCAAGAAAGAAGCCCATGACCAATTACCTTGCAGAAGCTAACCCCTCGAGCAAAAAAGAATTGCTTGATAATTTCACTGTTGTCAAATGTATGAGGACAGGAAAGTATATGTGAAGAATAGGTCAGACTATATGGTGTGTGTTTAGGCTAAGGGAAAATGAACTGTAACCAGAGCTTGGTGCAAAGTTGTAATGCCTGGCCAGTCAAAACACCCAATAACTCTCTAGATCTAGTATCTCAACGTGTGGCTGGTGCCCTAGCCAAACGGCTACCTATTGCATAGAATATCCATTTATTTGTAGTAGCAAATTAAAACAGAGTGATAAACATCACATAACTATGTTACAAATATCGATAACCTTAAAAGGGGAAGTGCCACATGGAAATTATATAACTAATATTTTAATGTACATGGAAATAGATTAATTTTCCCTATATTTTAAAAAAAAAAAATGTCCTTTTTGAACCAAGGCTTTGTAGTCAGAGACAAAAAACTATTTAACTATATGTACCATGAAAATCTTGTTGTACTTAAAGAAAGCTATGTGGTAACACTGCCATGTGCTAGCGAAGGACGTTGCTGTCGACCTCTGCATCTAAATAGGATAATTTCCAGACTGCTTTTCCAATCAATCTGGATTTTTCTTGAAATTGGTAAATTGACCAGTAGTCAAAATTTGCTTATTTTCTAACCAGTATTTATTTAAATGGATTTTGTATAATGTTCGTTATGATATCAAATTCACTTGGATTCTACCTCTAAATTATCGATACAGAAAAACTGATCATGTAACAATGTTGAAGTCTAAAAAGTCTGTGAACTATTATTCAGTTATCCCATTATGCCTTGATGGACAATATTTTAGTTCTCTCTCTCTTTTGTATTTCAGGGTGGGGGACTTTTTGTGAGATAAACAAGGGGTTTTGTTTGCTTCCATCGGGGGTGATGTATAACATTAATTGCGGAAACCTACTGGAAACGTCCCTTCCTTGCGATATGCTGGATGGATAATCGATCCCCGATAAAGCTCGATAGTCTCTAGTCTTGTCTGCAACCTCCCCATCCTTGGGACAGCCCTTTCTTGGTCCTCCTTGATTCCAGCTTGATGAAGAGGGGCATAGGCATTGATCTGTCTTGGCCCCTTTCCTCTGCTATCCATGATTGACCTTTAAAACAAGGATGCTATACATTTAGGAAAACCTTTAGTGGGTGTTTTTCAACATTCGAAATCTGGCTAGATGCTCTACACTCCATATGAAGCAATATCTTATGTATTTTCCCTGCCTCATTGTAATCAATCAGTCAATTTCCCGTTAATGTGGTCTAGTATAACTTGATATTATCCATAAAAAACAAGAAGTGATTAAGAAATGCATTTCATAAATCATCATTTCTTTGAGATTATCCTTACTGATATAAAAACGTATTTCACGAACAATGTGCCAGCAAATTGATAGGACGTGTCTATAGGTACCGCTGTTAGTTCATAGATGATAATATGTGCTCTCATCATGAAGGGGGGTAACCAAAACAACTGCAAACTTATCATTTTTATGACTACTTTTCAGAATGAGTTTGATGCAACATGAAAATGATAAGTTTGCAGTTGTTTTGGTTACCCCCTTCATGATGAGAGCACACACACATTTATGCAGAATATCAAAAAAATTACTTGATCTATTCTTAGGCTCCATATGAAACCACTGCAAGAATAGTTTTCTTACATATTTATAAATTAAAAACAGTGACGTATGTATCAACTACTTATTTAGTGCTCTTCCCAAAAATCATTCATCATTTTTATCTGGAAAGAACACAGTACCTACAGTATAAAGCAAAGCTCAATCGTTATGACATCTTTAAAGTTTGATGATTTATGCACATGAAAATAACACTTCATATACCTTGTCTGAAGTAGTTGTTGAACATCTCTCTGGTGCGTGGAGAAACTCTCAGTTCATTTAGAACATTATCCGTGTCAAGGGGATGGTTGTGATTCCCCCTGATCATCATGAAGCCTGGAAAGTCTTTTATATGTTCAGGAGATCTTGAGTGCACAATCTTGATCTCAACATCCATAAGCACATTGCAACTGTGAAAAAAACAGCAATCCTTAACTCTACATAAAACCTTTCCCTAAAAAAAAATAAAAATCTTAAAATCAAAATGAAAAAAAAAAAAACTATGTATAAAAAACACCCCACAGGGTTACGTTAGTTTAACAGCTTTAGTTAAAATTAATTTTCCCTGAACCAATCCATGCTGTATCATTTGGTATGGTGAATCGAGATAGTTGTGCATACAAGGTTGAATATTTTTTATGTAAGTTTCGATGTTTCTCCTTTTTTACTTTATCTTTGGGGGGGGGGGGCCGTAAAATTTACTTACAACAATCAGTTTAATTACTCTTTTGTCTTTACCTGTGCATTGCAAACTTGGGAACTAGATGGAAATTTTTGTTTTTTGGGGGAAGGCAAATTAACATCAGATATCTAAGAACATTCCCCTAAACTGGGGAATGCATAAGTAAGATCTAAACTCATGATCATTTGTTATTCACCAAATAAATATATATATATATATATATATATATATATATATATATATATATATATATATATATATATATATATATATATATATATATATATAAGTAGGGTTTAATTCACATATGAAATGCAGTTCTAGAATGGTATCAACATTTATCTATATGTGTGCATTACTACTTAGGGCATTTCAAGGAAGTCCTAAAGAAAGTTCCCTAATTTAATTAAATTGCCCTATTTTTTAATGGTCATTTGTAACTCATTATGCCTCCCTTACTCTAAACCTCGGTTTCCTGTCAGTTCCTGAAGTTTTCTGTGCATACCTAAAGTTATATAGCACCCCTCGCTAAAGGTGAACTTAACCAAACTTTTTTGTGTATGTGGTGGTGGTATTCATAGTGGATGGGAGGTCATACTGCCAC
>NW_027172060.1:252500-255000 GCF_036898095.1 Palaemon carinicauda | reverse complement strand
TAATTGAATCAATTTTATGATTAAAGGTTCAATAATTTTAATGTATATAAAGTTTGAGGAAATTAATGTACGTAAAATGTTTTCGATGTGAGTTATTTTTTTTTTTCCTACATAAATGTCTTTTACTTTTCACATTAATCAGTCTAATATGCAGATTATAATTGTCAATAGATTTAGTTTGTTGATTTTAATGAAATACAGATACAACAGAAACACAGAAAGATGTTGAAATATAATCCGAATTCAATACAATTTCACATATTAACAATGTTAGCCAGAGAGAATCTAATACGTAATACATCTATATTTTAATTCCACGTGTGTTTGGGTAAGAGAGAGAGAGAGAGAGAGAGAGAGAGAGAGAGAGAGAGAGAGAGAGAGAGAGAGAGAGAGAGAGAGGGAGAGAGAGATTTATGTTTCATTTGAACAGGCGTTCATGAATGAGTAGGCGTTCTTCCTTATCTCTCATAATTGAAAGGTTTTGTGTGGAGCGCTTGAAAACAAGAGAACGTCTCAATGAAGCAGCACAAATGGCATTGATGGGAATGTCACCAGATCGGACAACATTTGGTGGAAACACGAGTTCAGTTCGTGACAGCCATTTTTTCTCATTTCCAACTGAAAAACGCCAACGTAATGAAGTGTTGCTCTGACCAGATAAGATTCTGCTAGTCAACAAAAACAACATCTGGATGCAAACTGAATGGTAAAAATCCGCAGCTCTCTCTCTCTCTCTCTCTCTCTCTCTCTCTCTCTCTCTCTCTCTCTCTCTCTCTCTCTCTCTCTCTCTCTCTTAATCATAATAATAACACGGTTTCCACCGAAACATATACAGAAAATGACTCTGCACAAAAACAGTATTTTGTCTTTCCTGAATAATCTCAATCTCAGCAAAAGAAGATTCTGAGATAGTATATAATTCAATATTGTTCTGTTATTAAATACTTGCTTATCTTAGGGCGTGCTGCTGTTCAGGAACGGACTGAGCTTGCATGGTAAAAACAGAATAGTAAAAGTATTCAAGAAATAAAATGCTGTTTCGGAATTTACATGATCACTCTTTCAATTTCACAATCCGGCTGGCTGTTTTGGGGGTGATCATAGATTGTTGCATGGAAGCCTTCGAGATAATTGAATGGTCAGTGAATACCTGCTTGGATATTCTGTTTTATTTCATTTAAATAGATTCGGATAAAATTTTCAATCTGGTTTGTTTAGTATTCATAGAATTAACTTATACTTCTTGACCTAGATATTCGTTATACAAACATCACCATAATTTCAAGTATTTAGTGCCAATATGATGTGAAAATGGATTTAACAATGAAAATTCCCACAGGTAAAATACGATACTGTCCTTATCAATGGTGATTAGTGATGCTATGATATGATTTGAAATTATCAATGATAATTAGTATTACTTAAAAGCGATATTGGAATAATCATTTGTTATATAAATTATAAGGTAATTCACATAATCATTGATGAAATTATTTTTGCTGTTAAAAATGTAACAGTTAATAATTCTTTATTCATTTTAATATAGTAATCGAGGACAGAATGTTATGTAGTTATGGCAACAATTAAAAATGAACATGTTATTAAAAAATCAGGTTGAATCGGTTGGAGGTCTCATAAGAGTTTACCGGTACAATATGGAATATGGAATTTTCCATTTTATTCATTATTCAAGGATAAATAAACTCAACTGTTACATTATCCTGATACATTGAGTAACTATTGACGTTTTCATTAGATAAAAATATGAATTGTTTTTTTCATAAATCGATTTTTCAAATCAAACGATTACAATCTCCTTCAAAATATTAGATAAATATACGAAGGATAAGGTCTATTTATATATATATATATATATATATATATATATATATATATATATATATATATATATATATATATATATATATATATATATATATATATATATATATGGGTTAGGTATTATTCAACGCCGCCAGCTCAGCGCCGCCAGCTCAGCGCCGCCGATTCAGTGCCGCCGATTCAGCGCCGCCAGTTCAGCGCCTGGTCATCTCAGCGCCAAAAAAAATAGTGCCAGCCATCTCAGCGCCAGAGGAAATTTTAACTCTCTCTCTCTCTCTCTCTCTCTCTCATCACACAGTAGTTTGTATAATTTCAGTACCAAACCGCTATATATTGATCTCGGTGATTCCGTTGTTTAATTAAAATCTCTCTCTCTCTCTCTCTCTCTCTCTCTCTCTCTCTCTCTCTCTCTCTCTCTTCACACAATAGTTTGTATAAATTCAGCGCCAAACCGTTACTTATTGATTGCGGTGATTCCGTTGTTTAATTGAAAATTTTAAAGGAAATATTCGTAAACATTTGTAAACCGTGATTTAGTTGAAAAGAAAAAAAAATCATCTGCTTAATACAGTCTTTGGGAAACCATGGAGGATACAGTTCAGAGTCAGAGAGGACGAGCGAAATTCTGTCATGATGGATATATATAGATTTGATAAAG
>NW_027172060.1:232500-247500 GCF_036898095.1 Palaemon carinicauda | reverse complement strand
TAAAATGCCTAGTAATTGTGCAGTTTTCGGATGCTTCTCATATAGAGGAAAAAGTAAGGATCTCACTTTTCATAAATTCCATAAGGACATCATTACAAGGAAAACGTGGATTCAGTTGTGCAAGCGAGAAGATCTTATTAATGGGGAAAACGCTCAGATATGTAGTAAACGCTTTGAAGCTGATGCCTTTGAAAGGAATTTGATATATTAATTGCTGAACCAACCAGTGCCTCGATCTCTCATCAGAATAAAGAAAGGATCTGTACAGACTATGCATTTACCTACAACTGGACATTCACATGCATCACAAGGTAAGAAACCAGTATTGTGTATTGTTGGTTAAACATTAAGATATAAATGACGCTGTATTCCAATTAAATAGATTGTAATTATTGTATATCCTCTTTATTATTCACCAGTAATCTGTAAATCGCTGAATCAGTTGTTTTCCTCTTATATAGTTAAAAAAAAAATTTCTTTTATTCCATTTCGCTGTGAAAAAGTACCATTCATTAATCTTAGTTCAGATTTTTACATATTCATTAATGTCAGAAAATTCTAATCGCATTGTTCTCTATACAAGTTCATCTTTTTAAATATTCAATTTTGAATTTAGTCAGATACGTCCAGGATGGTAATAGCCGAAAAAAGAGGACAAAAACGACTTGTAGATGAAATCCTTAGTCAAGAGCAAGACGAAACAGGGAAGATTTTTCTACAAAAAGTCAAATCGGTGCACACGATTGAAGATTTTCAACGTGTAATTGAGCAACTGGAGAAGGAGAGAGATGATATCAAACGGAAGTGGGAAGAATATGAGGTAAAGTGGAAATGTGAAAAACAGCAGTGGGAAGTTAAAGAAAGCTATTTTGCTACTGAAAGGGCTAAATGGGAAAATGAAAAAGCTAAATGGTTGGATAATAAGGTCAAGTGGGAAAAAGAAAAGGAAAACTGGGAAAAAGAGAAAACAGCGATGTACGTTAAGTTTAATGAGATGTATGCATCAGCAATTGCTGTAGTTAAAGCTAATTTATAGAAATACTTTTCACCCAAACAAGTAGCATGTCTTGTCACTGGAAGTAATATTAATACTTGGGAGGACGATGATATCAGCAAAGCCTTAACGTTACGCAGTTTGAGTCCAAAAGCTTATAAGTTTTTAAGAGAAGAGTGTAAATTACCTTTTCCTTCTTTATCAACTTCATATCGCTGGTCAAGTAAGATAGCTGTAGAACCTGGCATTTTGGAATCGGTATTCCACTTATTAAAAATAAAATCGGAGTCAATGCTGGAACACGAGCGTCTGTGTGTAATTTCATTTGATGAGGGCAGTTTTGCACAAATTTGGAGTTACGATAAAGGCGCGGACACTTTGTATGATCCTAAATCCAAAGTACAATGTGCAATGATCAGAGGACTTACGACTTCCTGGAAACAAATTATTTATTATAATTTCTACCTTAATATTAAAAAAGATCTCCTTTTTAAATTGATTATTCTGGTTGAGAAAGCTGGGTTTCCTGTAGTAGCCATGGTTAGTGACTTAGGATCAACAAATATCAGTTTGTCGAATTCCTTAGGTATTGATATAGACAATTCTGTATTTATTAACCCGGTAGACGATAACAGAGAAATACATGTGTTTGCCGATGCACCGCACCTAATAAAAGTCATTAGGAATAATTTTCTTGATCATGGATTTGTATTGTCGGGAGATAGGTTTGCTCTTAGTGGTTCAGTCAGGGGGTTAATTATGAAAAACAAAAGTGATCTACGGACAGCACATAAAACTCTCTGAAAAGCACATCAATGTTATGGGTATGCAACGCAAGAATGTTAAATTAGCGGTGCAATTACTCTCCGAAACTACATATAAATGCCTTCAGTACTTCGGTAACAAGGGTCTGCTTGAAGATAAGCATTGGGAAACGACAACTCAGTTTATGTATCTTGTAGATACCTGGTTCGATTTATTCAATTCTCGAGTACCTCGTGATAGGAAGCCATCAAGAAATGCCTATGGGATGAATCTGGACCTACAAAATAAAACGTTGCAAGATATGATTCGAGTATCTAAAGAAATGAAAGTAATTAAAAGCAATAGGCTCTATCCTTTCCAAAAAGGCTTAATTATATCGTGCAATTCTCTAATGAAGCTGCTGAAAATGGTCAAAGCTAAATTTGATACATCATATATTCTCACTTATAGGCTAAATCCAGATGGTCTTGAACACTTTTTTTGGCTGCATAAGACAGATGGGTGCATGCCATCAACACCCATCACCGGTTGCATTTAAGCACTGAGTCAGAGCCCACATTCTAGGAAAAGACAGCAAACTGTTAGGATCAAACTGCAACGTTGAAAGTTGCAATAGTGATATGATGAGGTCAGGCTCATTTTCCAGTTTCCCTGTTGAACAAAGAGCATCCCTTGTAGATGAAGAAACTTCTATTCAAAAAGAGCTGAGTCTATCGGCAATGCTGTTTTGTTTGCCAGTGGAATTTGTTAATGATTTGCAAAATGATGAATATGTAGAATTTTACACTGAAAAAGAAGCATTAGGGAAAGCGATGGAAGATGGAGGCTTACAATACGTAGGTGGTTATATAGCTGGTAAGTTTCCTGAATATGAATTTCTTGGAACTGCAGCGACGAAGGGAGATGGCAAATGGATTGGTGCCATAAGTGCAAGAGATGAAAAACTAATGCAACCAAGCGAAGAATTTTTGGTGCATTTAAAAACGATGGAAAAAATGTTTCTTTGTCATCATGGGGAAAAATATCTAAAACCTGTAAAAGGAGCGACAGATAAATTGACTGATTTAATTAGCGAGTGTTTTAAAAGCAATGATATCCCATTACCATACGAAGTGATTAAATTTTTTGTTAGATTTAGTACATTTTTTAGAATTCGTGTTTTAAATAGAAATATTAGTTCATCAAGAATAGCGCAGAATAAAATGAAAAAGCTCACAACGTGATATAGAGCATAAATGAAATATATATTGTGTATATATCATTATTTATTTAATGAATTTAAACTGTCTGTTGCTCGACAAATTTCAGTTATTTACATCATCAAATATTTTTTTGGTTGGTGGAATGTAATAAAGTTATGTACTTGTAATCTTACTTTTATTATCCTAAAAGAATAAAATATAAATCTTCGAAAAGACTGAAAAATATAAAGCAGAAAGCATGGTTCCTTTATTTTCTTATGGAAGTTCCACAGATTACTCAGCCACGGTTAAGTCTGAGTGACGTCATCGCTCTGGCCGACCCGACTCCCACCATCCGGCTACCTGCGCACTAAAGTGGTCTGAGAAGACCTCTTACATCTATACACCTTGTATATATATATATTTATATATATATATATATATATATATATATATATATATATATATATATATATATATATATATATATATATATATATGTATATATATATATATATATATATATATATATATATATATATATATATATATATATATATACATATATATATATATATATATATATATATATATATATATACATATATGTATATATATATATATATATATATATATATATATATATATATATATATATATATATATATATATATATATATATATATATATATATATATATATATATCCAGATGCTTGCTCATTATGACACAGATGAAATTGTGCTTATCTCTCTCTCTCTCTCTCTCTCTCTCTCTCTCTCTCTCTCTCTCTCTCTCTCTCTCTCTCTCTCTCTCTCTTTATTTGCATAATCACGTTTCATGAAATATATTTTTGAGGGATTATCTTAGTATAAAATTAAGGAAAGTGATGGAAAAATTTGATATTCTGAGAAAAAAAAGTATCAATCACATTAAAGAGAAAAAAAAATGATAAAGAATGTAAAAGATATAACAACAGAGCTTTATATGTTTCCATATCAAATGTCCTTTCTCTCTCATCTGAAAGGATGCTAGTCCAAAATATACGTTCACTAATAGCATTAGCATAAAAGATTAGTCCGGAGGGGAGCGTGTGGTAGTAAGTGTGATTGAATCCCGCTCCCTCCAGAGAACATCTTTGAGACAATTCCATTAAGAAAACATCTTTTTATTCAGGTGTCAAGAAATAACATTTCTATCACGCGAGAACTCCGAGCGGTAAATAGAACTGGTATATTTCCTCCAAGTAAAGTTTATTGTTGCCATTTGCAAGAGTATTTCATAGCTTTGCTCTCGGGCTATAAACTTTGGTTGTGCTTGCAGTATAAAGTTGCAACCAAACCAAAAATGGAAAATGTAAATAATTGCAACACATATGAATGTAGATTTTTCTTCTTCATGTATACACGCGCACACACACACACATACACACACACACACACACACACACACACATATATATATATATATATATATATATATATATATATATATATATATATATATATATATATATATATATATATATATATATATATTCAATTTCATTCTCTTCGTCACTTTCATTCCCACAACTCCCATCCATACATCACTGTTGGTACAATCATTTTCTCATATAGAAGTCTCTTTACATTAATCCCTAACCCTCTATTCTTTACCACTCACTTCACTGCCCCCAACATTTTACATCCTTCATTCACTCTCTGACATACATCTGCTTCCACTCCACCATTTGCAGTAACAACAGACCCCAAGTACTTAAACTGTTATACTTCCTCAAGTAACTCTACCTTCAACATGACATTCAACCTCGCACCACCTTCCCTTCTCGAACATCTCATAACCTTACTCCTACCCACATTAACTCTTAACTTGCTTCTTTCACATACACTTCCAAATTCTGTCATTTATTGACCAAGCTTCTCTTCCGAGTCTGCAACAAGTACAGTTTCATCCGCAAACAATAACTGATTTACCTCCCATTTATGGTTATTCCTATCTATCAGTTTCAATCCTCGTACAAGCACTCGAGCATTCACCTCTCACCACTCCATCTATATACAAGTTAAACAGCCAGGGCGAAATCAAAACTCCCTGTCACAGCACAATTCTCACTGAAAACCTCACTTCATTTCCATTCCTAACACACGCTTTACTGCCTTTGTAGAACATTTTCACTGCTTGCAACAACCTTCCACTAATTCCACATAACCTCATCACATTCCACATAGCTTGACAATCAACTCTATCATACTCTTTCTCCAGATCCAGGAACGTTACATACACCTCCTTACCTTTTGCCAAATATTTCTTGCATATCAAACTAACGGTAAAAATTTGATTCATACATCCCCTACATCTTCAAAAACTACCCTTTACTTCTAACATTACTTTCTCTGTTTTATCTTAAATACTATTAATCAGTACTAAACCACACACTTTTCCAACCACACTAAAAAAACTATTACCCATTGAATTACAACACTCGTGCACATCTCCCATACCCTTATATAGTGGTACAATACACGCACAAACCCAATCTACTGGTACCATTGACAACATAAAACACATATTAAACAATATCACCAACCATTCAAGTAAAGTCACACTCCCTTCCTTTAACATCTCAGTTCTCACACCATCCAGGTGCTTACTCTTGTTTGATCTACTGCTCTTCTCATTTCCTCTCTTGTAATTTCTCTCTCTTTCTCATCTCCCATCACTGGTACCTCTACACCTGCAACAGTAATCATATCTGCCTCCTTATTATCATCAACATTCAGTAAACTTTCAAAATATTCCGCTCACCTTTCCCATGCCTCCTCACCTTTTAACAACCTTTCATATCCATCTTTCACTGTCTCTTTAATTCTCAAACCAGCCTTCCCTACTCTCTTCACTTCTTTCCAAAACTTCTTCTTAATTTCTTCATATGGACGACCCAGTCCCTGACCCCACCTTCGGTTAGCCACCTTTGCCTCATTTACCTTGCGCTTTACTTCCACATTTTTCTCTCCATATCTTTCATACTTCTCTACACTTACTCTGCAGCCATTCTTCCAATAGCCTCATTTTCTCTTCCACTTTTACCTTCACTCCTTCATTCCGTCATTCACTACTCTTCCGCATGCTGCCTCCACACACATCACTTGTAATCCCAACATAATTTTCTTTTAATAACTTCCACTCCTCCTCTAAATTACCAGTTTCTCTCACTTTCACTCTTTCCTATGTCATTTTCAACCATTGCTGATATTTACTTTTTACCTTAGGTTTTATTATATATATATATATATATATATATATATATATATATAAATATATATATATATATATATATATATATATATATATATATATATATATATATATATATATATATATATATATATATATATATATATATATATATATATATATATATATATATACACACACACACACACACACACACACACACATATATATATATATATATATATATATATATATATATATATATGTGTGTGTGTGTGTATATATATATATATATATATATATATATATATATATATATATATATATATATATATATATATATATATATATCAGTCCCCTAAAAAGAGGAGAAATATTTCTTCAGTAACTAATAAGCAGTTAACAGTGAATTAAAATGTTTAATTCATAAAGACATTAAGACATTGGAGGTCTAATGTAGTTTAATGGAAACGTCCTTGAATGACGATATTGGATAATTTCTTGTAGTGTATGCAATTTCATCATCTTCGTGAACTAAGGAAGGGGGTTTGGAGCGGCCTTACAGGTCAACCTGCTGAGTAATCAGCAGACATTGCCAGAGCCTTCCTGGTCGTAGCTTAGGTGGAGTGTGTTCTTGGATTTTGAGCATGAACAATCTTTAAACCAACCCTGGATAGGTATCGTTATTCGACCAACTTCATTAGGTATCGATGGGTCGACCTCCACTAGAGGGTAACACAAATTCATAAAAAAATAATTTATAAAGCAATTCACAACCTTTTACTATTAAAATAAACTTCAAAGAATATTCTATTTTTCAAAAAAGTAAATGAAAGGTAAGTCTAAAATAAATATTTATTACAAATAAATCAGAAAAATAAGTATACAAAACAAAATTACCTTACAAAAATATTTACCTAAAATATAAATATGGAAATAAATTACAACTATTCTAAGCACTCATTCTATGATAACTGAGCACCATTTTCTGAGATCCAGTGGAGGGGGGCGAAGAACCAAAAGGAACATTTCCTAAAATGAGAAAAAAAGTGTAATTTTTTTTTGGCTAAACAAATCTATCGTCCTTTCAACATTTTTTGGGGTTAGGTAAAAGACATAGTTATTGGCTGAAATCTTTACAGGATATTTTATTTTTATCGTAAAACTAAAATGTGTGAAAGAATCTGCACTTGGTTAATATTTAATGTTTTATAGAGGGGCATTTTTTGGGGGGGTGGGGTGGAGTGAGTTATATCATGAAATTATTCAAGACAAATCCTTATATCTATTGCTGAGCATGGTATTTATATCAGAAATTTTATATAAAATAAAGGAATAATTAGAGCTATGCCAGCTTGTGCCGGATATGCTCTCAAAATGGCTGCCAACCACACCACCTTGGAAGGTCAAATCTGATACCTGAAATGGAGAAAGATATGTTAATATCAGCGATTCATTTAGCTAAAATGAAGTTTATAGATTATTTTGCAATTGACAAAAATAAAATAATGATCTTGATATAGTTATCACATACAGGATGGTACAATATGGTAAGATCTGAACGCAAAGCATGGTCAGAACTATGAAATATCTTTTGCAGCATGCATAATGAACTAATTGAACGACAGTGCCAGAGATTAGTATCTGGATCAGGAAAAATAAATTTGAAAGGTCGAAAGTTTTTCTCCAACAAATTGAGATGTGATTCAGCAGATGAAGACAAGGCAGGAGTGCAATACTAAAAACAAGGTAGAATGAAAGAATTAAATAATTTCATTAGAACTGATTGAGCATCGAAAATATTTAAAGACATTTTCAAAACGTTTGTTAGATACAAGAGTTTTGATGCAGAAATATATCTAAGCTATGACATAACATAAGGTCCTGAATTTCTAAAGAAAAAAATCTCACGTTTAAAGGTTTTTAAAAGGATGCTCATAAATGACAGAGGACAAAAAAAGTCCCCTTTAGGCTGACCATAGAGACATGATTAACACCCAAGGTACCTCTCTGTCAAGCTATGTCCAGGGAGGGCCAGGTGATGGCTGCTGATGATTCAGCAGGTAGAACTTTTGGCTCCCCCAAACACTTCCTCCTTAGCGTACAAAAATGACGAGCTTGCAGACACTATTAGAAACTATCGTTCCTGAGGGAGTCTGAAACCCCCGTCCAACAGATTGCGTATCAGGGACGTTTCTAATAAGCTTGTATATTATGGGCGAGGAAGTGTTTCATAATGATAGATTAATATTTCATAATTCAGAATTTATAGATTGAGATACATGTGCATTATGAAATACTTCCAAATACATTAACATATTACCAGAAACAGACATTCTTACAAGGTTAAGTATATCCATATTTGAACCTCAGTCTCAGACGACATAAGAAGAAAGAGATGGCAAATGAAAGAACAGTGATAAGATACGATCATAGTATTCATAATCTCAACGGTGCATTGAATCCGTTAACGCTTCTGAAATCTTTATGCAAGTTGTCTTCTGAGTAAGATATGTTTCACTTCGTACCCTCTTGGTGTCTCATTAGGTATTTAATTAAGAGGAGCAGGAGCTAAGAGTAGTTTTTGAAACTCCAGCACCTATTGTGACTTCAATAACTGTCTATGGAGACTTTTCTTATCGTTCTTTACTATATAACGTGTTTTTTTTTTCTTCGAATTACTAGATTTTAGAAATGATTCAGTCTCTCGTGGACAAAAAATGTAGAATAGAAAGAAAATTTATATATATATATATATATATATATATATATATATATATATATATATATATATATATATATATATATATATATATATATATATATATATATATATATATATATATATATATAACCTTGATAGCAATCTAGGTATAAAATTGTTTCGAAAATATATGTCAATATAATTACATGCTGGCTGTATGTATTATAACTTACTTTGGATATATCTTAAATTCATTGTGGAAAAAAAAAATATTATCATTACGTAGTTTAAAATCTAATAAATCATTAGCGAAAAAAAAAAAACGTACGAAAAGTGATTAAGCTTGCAAAGTAAAATAAATATATAATTTTATCTTAATCAATTTTTTTCATCCTAAGTATTGAAAATCTCTGAAAAGGTAATACTAACCCGGCTACTATCAAGACTGATTATATCAGTATTATGTACAATATGATGAACGATGAAATAATAAATAGATTATTAGCTTTTCAAGGTACTCAAAACCCAGAAAGAAAAGATCAAATCATTCTATGAATTTTCCAGATTCTTAATCTGGTAGAATTAAACAAATCCAATGAAATACGATAGTGGATTTTTAATTTTTGTCTTCTAGAGGACCGTGCACATGATATGAAATTAGTCTTGTGAAATGGTATCTACGGTTCAAAGGATTATCGCAATATCCAAACAACTGTGCCACATAAAAAAGTGATAAGAGCTAAGTGGAAGAAACCGCAACGTTCTTAAAGTTTTTGTTAAAAGCTAATAGTTTATACATTTTACATTTCCTGAAACAATAGACAAACTGCGACATATCAAAGATTAGTGTCACATATCATAAACTTCTGCAAAGTCTAAAGAAAAATACACTTGAACACATGCGTGAACACAGTATACAGTACACAATCACAATCTTTGAAACACAAACACACAAAATTTGCCGTATATTATCCTGTTCTCATTCCATTGATAAATCATTTTTAGATAACGTTTCACTAACTTTTTGTATTCATAAGAAAAAAAATGAGAATAATATCAAGATTTAGAAGTGAAGTTATTTTATTTTTTTATTCTAAGAAGATTTATGTTAAGTAAAACTACACATAAATCTGATTAACAAGAGCAAAAAGGAACGTGATAATTAGACATATGTGTCGTTAAGAAAACAGAAGGGATTCCAATACAAGTGAAGAAATAAAAGACATTTCTTAAACCATAAAAAAATGTATTTAGTATTTACAAGAAAATCTCCGTACCTTCCTATGATATTATTTTGTCTGATGGTATTCTCTACATAATGTAATCATAATCCCACAAAGAGATTATTTAGTAAATAATCCAAACAACATCTAAAAACAATAAAGATTGCTCACAAAATTTCTCAACTCATATTTCATCTCAAAATAACAATGTTACATCTGAAATCCAACTCCAATTTATATGAATACTGATCAGTCCCTAAGACATAACTCTCGCCGGTCTCAGATAACTGATCAAACGTGAAAAGGAATATATATATTTTCAATGAGATTTATCGTCGTTTCATATTTGACCATATTTCCAACAAATTAGTTATGGCCGTCGTGGACTTGTAAAAACACTTTTTATGAATCATATGAATATAGATAAGTTCTTAAGTGAGGTGAAAATATTCTTGATGATACACACACACACACACACACACACACACACATATATATATATATATATATATATATATATATATATATATATATATATATATATATGTATGTATATATATATATATATATATATATATATATATATATATATATATATATACACGTATATATATATATATATATATATATATATATATATATACATATATATATATATATATATATATATATATATATATATATATATATATATATATATATATATATATATATATATATATATATATGTGTGTGTGTGTGTGTGTGTGTGTGTGTGTTGTGTGTGTGTGTGTATTCAAATAAGCCATATATATTTTTGATACATTAATGTCTGGATTTTCTTAACGACCTCGGGATCAGAGCCCCAGGCGAAATCACACAAAGACAAGAGCTTGGGTCCGGCCGGGAATCTAACCCTGGTCGGCAAGCTTGTATAGACAGTGACTAAACCACTTGGCCAAGTGGTTTAGTCACTGTCTATACAAGGTTGCCGACCAGGGTTCGATTCCCAGCCGGACCCAAGCTCTTGTCTTTGCGTGATTTCGCCTGGGGCTCTGATCCCGGGGTCGTTAAGAGAATCCAGACATTAATGTATTAAAAATATATATGGCTTATTTGAATATGAAAAACACGTCTAAATGTGCAAAATTTATCATATATATATATATATATATATATATATATATATATATATATATATATATATATATGTGTGTGTGTGTGTGTGTGTGTGTGTGTGTCTGTAAGTATACGGCACATACGAACCATATATCATTAGCAGTTGTAAACGAACTTTTGGGAGAGAGATCTGAGGTTAAGAGGAGGGGAGAGCCTTAGAAGAGGGGACACAAGTGTCCTTGAGATTTCAAGACTTAGTCAAGTAATAAACACGGTCAAAGGGCGTATGGCGAAGGGAAGAGGAAGTGTACGTGCGGAACTCATTTTTTATTAACGAAAATAGTCGCACTCTCTTGAGCAAATGAAATACTCTACAGATATATTATGATCTCACAAATACACACCCTCATCCATAAAGACAAGAGCTATTTCATGCTGAAGGACTTTCTATAACACTATTGGTTATGAAGAGAAAGAAAGAATAATAATTGTCTTTAATATACTTAACATTGTTACTGGTCCTATGATATTTTATAACCTTTATTACATACTTATTATATCGTATATATATTTCCTTATTTACAGTCGTCAGTGAGCTATTTCTCCCCGATGAAACCATTGTGCTTATAGCATTCAGCTTTTCCAATTGGGGCTGTAACATAGGTAATAATAATAATAATAATAATAATAATAATAATAATAATAATAATAATAATAATAATGATAATAATAATAATAATAATAATAATAATAATAATAATAATAATAATAATAATAATAATAAGAGGATGGAATACCTTTTGAAAAGTCATGGATATTGAAAAGAGATCATATTAAAATTTTATTGATGAATTAATTCATCATCCTAATTCCACAAAATATAATGCAATAAGATTTAAATTCAATTAATTGAAACTATTAGTTCAAACTCAATAACTGCTGGTCTCTTAAATATTAATTATCATATATATATATATACACACACACACACACACACACACATATATATATATATATATATATATATATATATATATATATATATATATATATATATATATATACATATATATATATATATATATATATATATATATATATATATATATATATATATATATATATATATATATATATACATTCATATATATATATATATATATATATATATATATATATATATATATATATATATATATATATATATATATATATATATATATATATATAAATATATATATTATAAATCATATTAGACAGAACTTTATTGCTAAGTAACACTTCTAGATAGTTGAATGAAAAAAGAAAATAGAGATAATAATTCAATATTTTTTATTCAGTGAGTATTTTCAGAAATCCCCTTAGACTTATATGGTTTAAGAGAGTATCAAAACGGTTATAGAAGAATCTAATACAGACGTTTTACAGGTGAACTTTAGTCCATGAAGATATCGTTGTTATGTCATTAGGCAAATTTATTATTGATTTAATAAGCATTGGCTTTGTAGGCCTAAGTTTACAGTTCTTGAGATAATTGAAACATAAATGTATAATTGTCTCTGATGACGTCAAATCATTTGTATCGTTAATTTTTATTTAGAATATAAAAATATTTTAATTGACTCTAGTGATGTCAAATAATTATAAAAGAATACAAAATCTAACATATTAGCGTTTGCGGGCTTATTTATAATCTTTCTTGAATCCTTTTTAGTTATCTAATAATCCAATGCATAACTAAATCAAACCATTACTTAAACGTATTAAATCTTAGATAATCCTTATTTGCCAATGTAAGAGTATAAAAACAAACAAACAAATAAACAGAAACATTAACAGAAATAATATCTCTCACAGGCAGGGACAAATTACGATTCAAATTCGACTTCTACAAATTATTTGGCGGTCGCTCAAAAAACTCCGACGAGTTCCCTTTGGACATCGTTTCCCAGAGTTATCAGCCGGAAATCCGAAACAGAATCCCATTTGGTACTCGTGTTATAAAATCCAACAGAATCCTGCATTGGATCATTTTTGTTTGCTGTGATTGTTATCCTCATTATAACAATCCTCGTTAAATTGCGTTTCTTTTAAAATAAAAGGTGTAGTCTTGGAAGGTATATGGGATTTATCATATTTCTTATCATTTGAGAATTGGATGAGATAAAAAAAAATTAAATTTAAACTTAGATTATTAGTTATATACTCAATTAAAGGCATTCACGGTGATTTATGAGGTGATGGAGACGATTATCAAAAGAAATTAAATAAAAATAATTAACATTTTGGTTTTGAATAATGCAAGAAACATGAAAAATCTCCTTCACTTTGGCATCCGGAACTGTTTGTTCGCTTTCTTATATAAGAAGGATTCTTTTATTAATTAATGTCAAAGGAAATATATGTCAGAGAACAGATTTAAGGATTTTTTTTTTTTTTTTTTTCTGTTTTCACAGGTGTCCTAGCAAACGAATCCCAACCCAAAGAATGAGTAGCATTTTTACAGATTCTAGTATCAGAACTTTTTATCTTCAAAAGCCTGTCGATTTCAGAAGCCAGGTATTGCAAAGTCAATTGGGAAGAGGGTGGAATGAAATTTACACCAAGGGAGAGGAAGACTATAGTCAATTCTTTTTAGTTAGGCAGCTTTGCACTGACTTGCAGGGGTGCCCCTTTAGCTCTCAGAAAAGGTTCCTGATCGCTTATTGGTTAAAGAAAATATTTCTAACAAATCACATAGCAGGAAACTTTTCCCGAGCTAAAAGGGCACCCCTGCGAGTCAGTACAAATACGCCTCATTAAAAACAATGAGCAAAGAAGCCTCATTTTTAGAGCTGATATTTATTTGGACAACTTGAATTAAAATGCAGTTGGGCTCCATGTCTTTCTCTTCCCTCTCTCTTCCATCTTGCTGTGCAATCTCTTCGGGATTTTTTAAAATAGTGCAATGCTGGGTTTTAACCACAACTATACTCAAATGGTTCTCATAAGCCCCAGCACTGGGCTACATAGTAAAAAATCTTAATCTAATCCAATCAAAATATAAATAGATGGGTTACACCATTAATTTGTCAAAAGTTCTTCCAGCAATTCACTTGTCTTAATTCATAGTATGCTAGTTGAATAATAATATTGCATTTCTATATAGATATTATCAAAGTTGAAACTCTAGAAACTTGAATAAACCTTGGAATTAAAAACCAAAATCTTGGTAAAGGAGATTAATTTTACAGGCATCAAACGATACTTAATTTTGAATAAGTAGATAATTCTCTCTAATGGCAGAGGAATATTTCTTGTGCAATGACATGAGAGTCAGACTCATCAATTTTAAATTCGAGCAAGATATCTTGAACAATTTTAATTACGTATAGATACAACTCCATAAATTGAAGAGAACGACATGATTTATGGAATAAATTGAAATAAATTATAACGCGAGTGAATGAATATGTCTTACTAATGACATATCAGGATGTATTGTCAGCTTTAACTGAATATCAGATCCGTATTTTAAGCTCCACATTGAAAGTCTTTTGTCTAGATAAAAATCGTTTCCTCTTTTCTTTCAGGAGTTTCGGGATCTCTCGCATACACCCAGTAATCTACATGAAAGAGTTTGGTATCCTACGAGATAAAAGGTGGTATCATTTGCGTTGGGCGTTTGCTCCTAAGGCTTCATTTCCATTGTCATTTCCAGGCAACATTATATGAGGTTATAACAGGACAGATAAAAGGACAAGGAATCCCACCAAAGCTATGAAAGAATGATCAAATCATAAAAGAAGCAAAAATGAAT